>NC_056731.1:158564994-158572494 GCF_019279795.1 Protopterus annectens
ACCTACCACGACAGCAAACCAAACACATAAACACACAAAAACATACTCAGAGGCTCTAAATAAAAATCTGCCTAAGCAGCAGAGACCTCCAAAGCAGACACCCAAGCAACCGCTACCCTAAAACAAAACACGTGCAACACATAGCTCACAAAGCCAGTGTGACGAACAGTCACAGCCCTTAAGGCTAAACAACACACCTGATACACTTGTAATAGGTGACTCTATCGTCAGGCACACTGACGTCCCGCTCACCAGGCTGAACAAGGAGAAGGTCCCAGTGAGCTGCCTGTCGGGCACTAGGATCTGCCACATAACACAAGCACTCAGGTCACTCCAAGGCAAGTACAAATATGACTCAGTCATTGTCCATGCTGGTGTGAATGACCTGAGACGTACCTCCCTGGACTACATGAAAGAGACATAGAGGAGCTCTCTGAGCATGTAGCCCAGGCCAGTATGACCTTGACCTTGAGTAGCATCTTACCCTCACCAAGAATGATGCCACAATATGAAGACAAGATGATCAATTTCAACAATTGGCTTAAGTATTGGTGTCATTCAAAGGGGATCCAATGCCTGTCAGCCTGGGATGACATGCTCGACAAGCCACGATGCTTCGCTAGGGACAGCTTGCACCTGTCACCCCTGGGCTTTCGGATATTGGCAAAGGCTCTTGCTACCCCCATAGTGCCTTTTTTAGGCAATGCTCAAAAGACAAACTCACCTCCATAGGTATCACAAGGGATAAGAAACTAAGAGTAATGCTACTCAACGCCAGAAGTCTAAACCTCAAGATGCATGCACTCAAAACTCTCCTTAGCATGGAGAACATCGATATCTGTGCAGTAACAGAAACCTGGTTCAAGGCTCCCGAGAGCACCCCAGCACTACCAGGTTATACCTCATACCATGCTTTTCGGTCCCAAAACTTGGACCAAACCTCAAAAGGAGGGGGAGTATCAATATTCATCAAAGATACCCACACCTCCAGGTTGGTGGCACAGCACGAAGCATCAGAGAATATCCATGTGCCACTAGCAGTGGGTAAAACTGCCTTCCAGTTTATAGCCTGCTACGGAACATGCTCCCAAACCCAGGAACCCCACTTGGCCTTCCTGAGAACACTGGAAAATATGAAGGTCTCTCCAAACACCATTATATTGGGTGACTTCAACTACCCAAACATAGACTGGGAGCATTACTCTAGCTCCAACAACTTAGCCCAAAGGTTCCTAGAATTTATAAACTCAAATGCTATGGAACAACTTGTTACCACTCCCACAAGAGGGGAAAACATACTGGACCTGATCATCACCAACATGGGGACTCTATGCTCCATACTCTATACTCTATGGTCATTCACACCAGCATTGACAATGATGGAGTCATATTTGTACTTGCTTTGGAGTGACTTGAGTGCTTGTGTTATGTGGCGGATCCTGGCACCCAACAGGCAGCTTACAGTGACCTTCTCCTTGTTCAGTCTAGTGAGTGGGACGTCAGTGTGCCGGACAATAGAGTCCCCGATAACGAGTGTATTTGGTGTGTTGTTTAGCCTTAAGGGCTGTGACTGTGAGGCACACTGACTTTGTGAGATATGTGATTCGTGGGTGTTGTTGAGGGGTGGCTGTTGCTTGGATATCTGCTTTGGAGGTCTTTGCTGCTTAGGCAGATTTTTATTTATTTATTTATTTATTTATTTGCAGTTGGTTTACCAGGATAGTCCATTGGGCCAAAATGAGCCCATTTTCAATGGAGTCCTGGGGAGAAAAGCTCCAAAAACAAACAAACTAGGTACATACAATAGATTACTAATGATAATTATACAAATATAAAAAGATACAAGCATTTCATTTCAAACATTCAGGAAACATTTCAGAACAATACAGTCTAGTGATGAAAATTTGAGGTGTTTTAGGCTGTGAAAAATAATATTGCATAATGATACAGAGTAGTTATTGTGTAAGGAGCATAAGCTTTACAAGGTGCAGTCAAATACAGTCTTTGCAGATACCATGGGAAAAGAAAATATATATAATATGAGTTATGGGGAATTTATAATGAAAAAATGACTGGAGTAAAATGGGAGTGAAAGGAAGAAAAAATGCCATCATTAGTTAAGAGGGGTGGGAGCAAGAGCATTCCCAGTGGGACATTAGATGTATGTGAAGAGATTTTTTGAACATATAATGGTTAGAGGTGGTGCGAATGGATGGTGGTAGTGAGTTCCAAAGACGTGCTAGGTTATAGGATAGTAAGTTTTTGCCTGGGGGACGAGTTGGTTTGTGCACTTCTATTAGGTTTTGATTGTTTGACCTTAAAACTCTATCAGGTAGGTGCATCTTAAAGGCAGAAGACAGGGAGGGACAGAGAGGGGTTGAAAATGAGCTTATGGGCAAGACTTAGCTGAGTATAGCTGAGATGATTGGGTAGTTCTAGCCAATTAAGTTTTTGGAGAGGAACAGTGGTGGGTGGAGGACCTATGGCTGTTAGCGAACTTGGCGATTTTGTTGTAGCAAGAGGAAAGTTGTTTTTTTAGAGAGGACTGAAGATTAGTTAGGAGTGGAGCTCCATAGAGAAGGGAGGGGATAAGAAAGGAAGAAGAGAGAGTAATTTTAGAGGAGCTTGTAAGGTACTGATTTTGTCGGTAGAGCATACCTAGTTTTTGATGGGTTTTTTTGATATTTAATTGTAGATGGGAATTGAAATTAAGCTGGTTGTCAATTTGGACACCAAGTAACTTGGTTTCTGACACCAGTTCCAGAAGTGAGTTATTTTGACTAGTAATCAAGAATGTGTTTATATCGAAAGGAGTAACTTTAGAGGGGGTAAATACCATTAGTTTAGTTTTGGAAGCATTGAGTGCTAGGTGGTTTATTCTCATCCATTGCTCAGTGATTGAAAAAGCTTCTTGTGTAAGCTTTAGGAGCATAGAGGTAGATGTGGCAGAGCAGATAATGGTAGAATCATCTGCATATTGGATGATATCTGAGAATGGAATAGATTTGTGGAAATCATTTATAAATATATTGAAAAGAAGTGGACCTAGTATGGAGCCTTGAGGAACTCGTGGGGTACTAAGAAAAGAGGAGGTTGCCTTTTTCCATTTTACAGCTTGGTATCTATTAGATAAGTAGCTGGAGAACCAGTTCAAAGAGGAGGGAGATAGGTTAAGTTTTGAGAGTTTTGTTAAGAGCAGGCTGTGTGAGATAGTGTCAAAGGCCTTAGAGAGGTCTAGTAGTAGGGTAGAAACAATTTGGCCAGAGTCACGAGCTTTGTTTACAGTTTCAAGATAGGAGAGGAGGGCTGTCATGGTGCTATGATTTGGCCTAAATCCATGTTGTGTAGTAGTTAGAAGGTTATTATCTAAGAGATGTGGTAAGAATTGAAGTTGGACACATTTTTCTAGAAGTTTAGAAATGGGGGACAGGATAGCAATGGGTCGGAAGTTGTTGACATTACAATTGTTGCCACCTTTATGTAGAGGTATGATAAAGGCTTGTTTCCAGATTTGGGGTACTGTACACTCTTGGATGGAGCGGTTGATTAGAATGCTTATGGGGTAGGCAATTGCTTCAGCAGATATGCTTAGAAAGTAAGGAGGGATGTTATCAGGTGCGTTAGTGCATGGCTTCAATTTCTGAAGGAGTTTCTTTATAGTAGAAGTGGGTATAGGTTTTAATGAGAATAGAGGTGAGTGAGGAGAGGGAGTATTAGAAGATGGTAAGGATGATGTGGAAGTTAGAGTAGGAGAAGAGGTGGAGGATAGAGAGTTAGTAGATGGGAATGACGAAGGAGCAGCAGTGCGGGAGGATTGTTGGCAGGGAGGGTGGGGTGTATTAGATAATGAGGTGGAACTAGGGAATGAGGAGGTTAGTTTGCCAATAGATTCAATGAAAAGGAGTTAAATTGAGTAGCTAAGTCTAAATCTGGGGCATTTGGGTCTGGGGTAGGGTGTGTGGTTTGCTGGGGTTAAGGAGGGTAGAGATACCTTTCCAGAATTTCTGAGGGTTTGTTTTATTATTGTTTTGGAGTGTAAAGAAGTAATTTTGTCTATCAGAGATAATAAGCTTTTTACTTTATTTCAAGTGTTTTGTATTCAATGTGGTGTCGAGGGTCTTGTTTTTCTGATAGAGTGCCCAGGCTTTATCTCTATGGCATGGTTGCTAGTGTGTTTTTGGTAAGCCAGGGGCGGAATTAGTTTTATTCTCTTTGTCCTCAAAGGGGCTTGGGAGTCTAGTAGTTTTAAGAATGTTGAGCTGAAGTGGGCAACTGCATTATCTAAGGATAATGTCCTTAGACAATTCAGTTAATTGCTTTTAGAGAGTTTGTGAAGGTTGTTGGGTTAAAGTTTTTGTGGTTGCGGGTAGTAATATAATTATGGGTGCGATGTGGGATACAGGGAGTCGGTGAGTGAAGATGGGCATATGATCACTTAGAGGATCGGGAAGAGTGCCACTGTCAGAAAAATTGTGGGGATGTGAGACTAGAATCCAATCTAGAATACTGCCACAAGAGAGGTTTTGAAGGACGTGTTATAGAGTTGATTAGCTGGGAAAAATTATAGAGGTTGATGTTAAGGGAGTTAGTTGGAGACTGAATGGAGGCCCAGTTAATATTTACATCTCCTAAGATTATGGTTTCATTGCTGATGTTATTGGAGAGCCAGGAGAGGATATCTTCAAGTGTCGAAATATTATCCCCTGGGGGGATGTAGAGGGATGCTAGACATATGTGTTTGTGCTTGTTTACTTGAAGGAGAGTGAGGAGTAATTCAGCGTTATTAAAGTGTGGAATAGGTTTGTTGTAGGGAGTAACTAACAAGGAGGATGAATATAGGAGAGCTACACCTCCGCCTTTTTTACAGCCTCCGAGTATGTTTTTGTGTGTTTATGTGTTGGGTATGCAGATGCAATAGGTCTATATGAGACTGAATTTGTGGTGCGGGTGGTTACCATTTCCTCCTGACTGACTGTGCCAGTCTTGGGTTGAGAGAGCTCTGCCTCCAGTTTGGCTGTGTAACTGCATCTCTCACATGTATTAGAGTTTGTTGGAAGGAGGAGAGGGTTGTTTGTGTACATAAGGCAATTGTAACATTGCCTCAAAATTCCCAGATTCACCAGCTGGACTGGAGAGTAACCCTGAAACTGACTCTTGGACATACCAGATTAGTACAGGGAACTGGTTTTTCACTGATCAGATTAGTAAAGGGAACTGATTTTTCACTTGATCAGGAAGGACCAATTGGGAGCCTAGTACTTATGAGAAATCTAGGAGGGTGTAGTGCTTTAGGTAGTTAGTGTTTCCTTATAAGAACTGAGCAAGTGCAGGGCTTTAGAAAGAGAATAGAGTGCTTACTTTGAGAGTTTGAACAGTTCTAAGGGAAAAAATGAAGAGCAGACCTTGTGGAGCCCGGAATAGTCCAAACCTGTTTAGGCGGTGCTGGCTGACGCTGCTCAGTGTGCAAAACCGAGCAAAACGAGAGTTGTAGGGTTTTAAGAGAGAGAGAGATCAAGGTGTTTAGAATTGACCCAAAATGGCCAATAAAACTACAGCTTCTAGGCAGTAACCACTCCTACAAGGACAGGCAGGCTGTTCAGTGTTAACCACTGCCACTGGTGAACACAGAGATTTCCCTTTAGCCCAAAAAAGCACTGGCCTTCTAGAAACTTACAAACAGTTCAGAACAGTAAATCTGTAACTGAACTTTCTTAAATTTTAGAAAGTGGGAAAAAAGCAAGATTTTTTTGTTTTTTTCTTTTTTGTTTTAGTTTAAAGGTAGCAGAGATACACAAGTAGCAGAATATTCAGAACAGTGCAATAAATGACCCCACACTTGAGTGCTAGGCCAAAGTCAGGTAAAATGCAGTTTTAAGAGAAAAAAACTATTTTAAATTAAGTGCAACAGATGAAATGCAGTAAACAGGCTCTAGATGTGTTCTAAATACTGTTTGTGATACAGATATAAACTTTAGCAAGCTGGAAAATACCAAAAAGTAGGCGGCAAAGCAGTAAATCTTAACAAAAAATCAGAAGAAAATACTTAAAATCACAAAAGTGGCTCCTTTTCTTCTCTCAGCGTTTTCTCCTCTTGATAGGTGCTTCAGCAACAACTAGCAAGCCTGGAAAGACACGAAAACCACGAGGCAGCCGGGTTTTAAGAGACAGAGAGATCAATGAGTTTAGAATTTACCCAAAATGGCCAATAAAACTACAGCTTCTTGGCAGTAAACACTCCTACAGGGACAGGCAGGCTGTTCAGTGTTAACCACTGCCACTGGTGAACACAGAGATTTCCCTTTAGCCCAAAAAAGCACTGGCCTTCTAGAAACTTACAAACAGTTCAGAACAGTAAATCTGTAACTGAACTTTCTTAAATTTTAGAAAGTGGGAAAAAAGCAAGATTTTTTTGTTTTTTTCTTTTTTGTTTTAGTTTAAAGATAGCAGAGATACACAAGTAGCAGAATATTCAGAACAGTGCAATAAATGACCCCACACTTGAGTGCTAGGCCAAAGTCAGGTAAAATGCAGTTTTAAGAGAAAAAACTATTTTAAATTAAGTGCAGCACACGAAATGCAGTAAACAGGCTCTAGATGTGTTCTAAATACTGTTTCTGATACAGATATAAACTTTAGCAAGCTGGAAAATACCAAAAAGTAGGCGGCAAAGCAGTAAATCTTAACAAAAAATCAGAAGAAAATACTTAAAATCACAAAAGTGGCTCCTTTTCTTCTCTCAGCGTTTTCTCCTCTTGATAGGTGCTTCAGCAACAACTAGCAAGCCTGGAAAGACACGAAAACCACGAGGCAGCCGGGTTTTAAGAGAGAGAGAGAGATCAATGAGTTTAGAATTTACCCAAAATGGCCAATAAAACTACAGCTTCTTGGCAGTAAACACTCCTACAGGGACAGGCAGGCTGTTCAGTGTTAACCACTGCCACTGGTGAACACAGCGACTTCCCTTTAGCCCAAGCAAGCACTGGCCTTCTAGAAACTTACAAACAGATCAGAACAGCAAATCTGTAATTGAACTTTCTTAAATTTCAGAAAGTGGGACAAAAGCAAGATTTTTTTGTTTGTTTCTTTTTTTGTTTAGTTTAAAGGTAGCAGAGATACACAAGTAGCAGAATATTCACAACAGTGCAATAAATGACCCCACACTTGAGTGCTAGGCCAAAGTCAGGTCAAATGCAGTTTTAAGAGAAAAAAACAATTTTAAATTAAGTGCAACACAGGAAATGCAGTAAACAGGCTCTAGATGTGTTCTAAATACTGTTTCTGATACAGATATAAACTTTAGCAAGCCTGAAAATGCCAAAAAGTAGCCGGCAAAGCAGTAAAACTTAACAAAAAATCAGAAGAAAATACTTAAAATCACAAAAGTGGCTCCTTTTCTTCTCTCAGCGTTTTCTCCCCTTGGTAGGCGCTTCAGCAACAACTAGCAAGCCTGGAAAGACGCCAAAACCACGAGGCAGCCGGCATATATATATATATATATAT
>NC_056731.1:158574994-158707494 GCF_019279795.1 Protopterus annectens
AGTTGTATACTTAGTTTATTGTTGCAGATATGGTGGGGGGATGTCAATTAACAACTTGTATATCCCTGTAGTTCTCATTACTTTCCTAGTCAGTGCTGTGATCTGTACTTTACAGGTATTATTACACTACTCTATGGCCTTAGTTTGGACAGTGGTATGGATGTAGATAACTATATACATGAACTAAGTTTTACCTGCAGTATACACCTCTTACCTGATATACCTGTGGAGGTATTGTTTGTTAATTCTACCTGACTGTTTCTACACATATTCCCAGATTCCAGGTTGATGTTATGCACATACCTGTCCATCTCTTATTGCACACACTCTGGGTATGTCTTGACAACATGCAGGTGAAACCGGGACATATTTTGACTATTGCCCTCCTAAACCTTTGGTGAGTTGTACAATGACAGGTTTGTTTTCATAGACATTTTCCAAATATGTACAGGCCTGGCAGTTAGTTATATGACAGTAAATGCTGCCTACATGTCAGAGATTAGCACACAGATATGCCAGGGGGGACAGGGTAGCAGCCAGCAAATATGAGCCAATTAACTGGACATTATGAACAAATCTGTACACTTGTGGGGTATGATTCTGCATACAGCTTACTACCACTCCCAGGATTCGAACCATGGCTTTGTCTGCTAAAAATAAAACAGTGTACATCACAGTTCAGTGTGCTATATAGATATTGCTGTGTATCTCTTTTTCTGATTTATGTCTATAAGTCTCCCGTGGTTTTACAATCTGCTCTTGTAATTACAGCACTCTTGTAAAGGGTTTCCTAGACAGTTTTGTTATGTAGCACAGTGTGATGAGTAATACCTTATTATTCAGAGCAACTGCAACACTAACAATGCCATACAATACCAGAGTAAACAGTACCAGTCCAGGATTTCAATCTTTTATGTCTATGTACAGTTTTCATATCTGACAGACCTGTGGGGGGAATGTTTGTTAGCACTACCTGAATATTGCCACATATATTACCAGATTCCACATTATTATTATGCACATACATCTCACTCTGTTACTGCACACACTCTGGTCACAGCTTCACAACATGAGGGTGGAGATGGGACATACATGGCTTATTACTTTCATAACATTTTGGGGAGTTGCTAGAGTGACAGGTTTGTTCTTATAGATGTCTGACAATCAGTTGTATGTCATTATTTGCTGCCTAAACATCTGGGATCATCCCACTGATTTGCCAAGGGAATAGGGTGACAGGCAGTGGATATGGGACAATTAATTGGACATTCTGGACATAGCTGTAGAGTTGTGGGGTATGATTCTGCATACAGCTTACTACCACTTTCAGGATTCAAACCATGGCTGTGTGTGCTAAAAATACAACACTTCACATCTCAGTTAAGTGTGCTATTTGGATTATGTTGTCTATTTTTTCACTGTTTTCTGTCTAAGTCTCTCTCAGTTTTACAATATGTCCTCTTGTGAATACAACAGTCATATACAGACATTCCTACACATTTTATTTATGTAGCACAGTGTGGGTAACAGTGCTTAATACAACAGTACTATTAAGACACTGCAACACTACATTACCATATGATACCAGAGTAAACACATGCATTCCAGCAGTTAGACCTTTATTGTCAGGCTGTTAATCTTTTATTTACATACAACCTATATGAGACTCTTCCTGTCATATTGTCTGGTGTATTCAGTACATGCCTTAAACAATACAGGTTTTATACTGGCAATTAACTTTCGACTACTTTTAGATTTGTTTTATATGACATGACATGCAAGAGTATTACTAGCCTGCCTTGCAATGCACCTTTGCAGTCTACAGGCATAAGCTTCCTGGTTCACAGCCCGCTCATCTGCCGCTGTCAAAGACATAAGAGGAATATTTAGCCATACCTATCCATAATATACATGAGCTGGCAATTATTAAACAGGTAGTGGACTGATAGTTACACACAGCTGGGACATCCCCAATCCTCCTAGCCTCTTGGATCTACTGATCCAAGAGCTCCCTCTTTCTCCTCTTCAGGTCAGCATAGTGATGCCTGACCTGCTCACCAGTTCAAGGTATGCCAGTTGCACTGGTGAGGTTACGGGCAAAATGGTCCCAGGCTTCCACTTTATATTGGGAACCCTGATACTGGCCCTGCAGCAGTCTCTGGTCATGGTCTTTAACAAGGAGTCCTGCCATGACTTTAGACTACTGGATACCCCAGTGCTGCACCTGAAAGTGCACTCCCTCTCCCATACTGGCCATAGTGCCTACAGGAGTAAGCTGCAACCAGTTATGAGATGTATTCCTATCTGTTGTGTTTAAATAGGGCCACTTTCCCACACCTTGCCATGATTGGATGGTTTTGAAAATGCTAAGCTATGGGCAAACCTGCTTAACTAAGATTGGCATTGCTTAAAGGGGTATACCAATGGGCAAACTGATTTAGCTGGCCTACACATTGCTTACACCTAGAAAGCAGGGCTGTACAAAGCTTAGCGTAGCTTAATTTTTAATTTGCATACTGTTTGCTGCTTGGCATTGATTTATTATTCATTACATGTTATAAATGTGTATGGTATCCATGAGTCATGTATACGTACACTGTATGGTGTCCTTGTGTTTATTAGGGGATTTCAACACTTTATTACAATGACACCTCACATCTGGACTTAATGCAGTACTCCAGTTCACATATTTATGTTATGTAGTAGGTTATACAACATAAAATTGTATATAGATTCCTTTCATATGTTAAGTTTAATATTCCTATAGTAAGGATCTGTTTGGTGATACCTCAACCTTATGTACTGCTGTGATGGCTTACTGGTTAACTACTGTGACTATAGTATACAGGATCCTGGGTTCAAGTCCTGCATGGGCTGTTTATTTTGTTGCTGGGCAGAACAGCGGCTGTTGTATACAGAGTGATTAAGGCACTTTTAAGCAATTGTAAGTGGGTTTGCGCGGTGGTAAGCAATGCTAACTTCACGTTAAATATGCTTACAGGGAGTTAGCTTCAACATTGCTTAACCTGTGTGCGCATTGCTTACCCCCACACAAATGGGCTTAAACCCACTTACTACTTTCTTATATCTGCTTACTCCCCCTTACTACTGCTTAATAGTGCTTACTCCCACTTACCCCCACATTTATTTAGATGGAAATTTAAAATGGTTCTTAGGAAGCTGGTGGATTTGGACACTCTATGGATTTACCATTCATTACACGTTATGCCTTTGATTTGTATCCCTGATTCATGTCTACATATACTGTATGGGGCACTTGTGTTTATCTGTAGATTTTACAAAATTATTACAATGACACCTCACATCTGCATTTAATGCAGTACTTCAGTTCACAAATATATGTTATTTAATAGGTTATGCAACAAAAACTATTGTTCATAATGTGATTTGACATGGAAAATGGAATGTACTGGAGTGAGACTCGAACCAGGAATGACTGCTCATAAGGTAAATGCTCTGACCACTACACTATTTCAGTATTGCTTCATTTGCATATATCTTGATATTTATCTTCTTGTGCCCTTTAAGCTGCAGTATACGTAGCTAAGCAAAGTAGCTAAGCAAAGGGCAAACCCGCGGTCCTATGGTTAAATTTTATCTGTTTGATAAAAAAAAAAATTAACTTATTTATATTATTATATTTTAACTATTGCTCTTATAAACTTGGGGGGGGGGGTTGCTGTGGGTATGCAACTCCCTATGAGCGGTCTCACTCATTGTTATTGCTAAACTGCAGTTCTTGATTGCAGGGGCGTCTATATTGTGAGAGCTCCGCTCTCAGACCCGCCCCCTGCACTCGTCCACACTCCATGTCCGTTTAGTAGCTCAGGTAGCATGCCTTCATTAATATGCATGAAGTGCTGCTGTGCTACTCCTAAATGGTCGCTTTTGTGCAGGACTAAGCTAGTCCTGCACAGAATATCAGTGAATCCAAGGGATAGTTTTGAGTTGCTTCAGTTACTAATTAAGTATAATAATAAAGATATTAACTTATTATTGAGACAATGTGATGAACTTGAATTACGTTTACAGGCTGATGTTGAATATGCCATATATAGATGTGAACATGAATGCATTTATGCCAGCATTGAAAGTTTTATTACTGACCTGAAGCATAGAAAAAAACTCAAAACTGCTCAGGGATAAACAGCAATATATAAGGGGCAAGCCTATACAAAACCACCCCGGATCAACAGCAATTTCAATAATAATGTGGACGTACAGTTAGGGTGGGGGAATGCCAACAATGGCACCAATAGTAATAATGAAGAGAATCAGCAGGAGGACGTTGTAACAGATCCTCATAGTAGTAATTACAGTAACGAGTTTTCACCTTTAAGAAGATCTGAAAGGATTAGAAATCATAATGACAATAATGTGGTTAGACAGAATTATGGTCCTTTTCAGGATTTTCACATGTCCTCCAGGATAAACTAGGGGAGGGGGGGGTCCCAGGTTCAGTGACACCCTCCGAGAGTCAATTATTAGAAATTATGAACAGTTTACATACTGATAGTTTGGATAGCATATCTTTCGAAAATATTGAAAACACGGTTGGTATTACCACCAAGCCATTAATTGTTACAAATACTGATAAGTATTTTAAGATTTATATTTTTTCTGACATATTTGTGGATGAGGAAATGGTTAACTTGCTAAGTAAAGGTTTTACATTTATTCCTGATAGTTCACCAAGGTTGGCAACAGTACTATTGGATTTAAAATTATTTCTGAGAAAGGTTAATTTTGAAATCATGTTTGGTGAAGCACAGTTGCAGGAAGTTGCTGAACTACATATTAACAGCACATACAATCCTCCCTTACATCCAATGTTAGCTTTGTTTGAAAGAATATATGAGTTGGATGTAAGATACTTGTTAACTAGGGAGAAGAAAGGAATTCAAGACAACCTGTATAAGGATGAAAGGGACATACTTGCACATTTAATGCAGCAGCAGGTTCATGTAATGAAACTGGATACAGGGGATGGGTTGGTCATAATGGATATCTATGGTTATAATAATAGAATGCTTGAGATCCTTAGTACTGACACATACCAGCATGAACGAGTCGAATTTGGCATACAGGAGAATTAATCTTATGCTCAGTGACCTATTTTAGAATGAAGAATAAGCATTGATATATACAACTATTAAAATATAATCTCACCTACCATCACAACTATTTTTGGTGTTCCTAAAATACATAAAGATGTGAGTAACCCGCCCTTATGACCAATAGTTGATGGTTGTAACTTGATAACGTATGCTTGTGCAAAGTTTTTGGATAGTAGACATAAGAAGTTCTTGGAGGGACAGACACAAATATGCAAGGAATCTTGACATTTTCTTAGTTTGATCAATGCCACAGAATACTAGGAAGAGGTTTTATTCTTGACAGCAGATGTTGAGGACCTCTTCTCGGTCATTCCCCAAGAGGAAGGTATTCGGGACATTGAACAGTTCCTGTTTGAGCAGGGGGTCCCTCAAGGCGAGATTAATTTATATGTGGATCTGTTCGATATAGTTCTTAAAAACAATTTCTTGATGTTTAATGGTAATTACTATCTTCAAAAAGTGGATGTGGCAATGGGTTCACCCTGTGGCACTATATTTGCCAACTTGGTGATGGTAAGCTGGGAAAATCGGTATGTTCTTGATAGTGCATATGCCAACAGTATTGTGTTATATCTGCATTACCTGGATGACTTGTTTATTTTATGGAATGGTAGCTAACAAAAGGCGGAAGAGTTTTTGGACTATATTAATAACACTGCACATTTTTTGCAATTCACCCACACAATAGGGAAGCAA
Organism: Protopterus annectens; assembly: GCF_019279795.1. NCBI lineage: Eukaryota > Metazoa > Chordata > Ceratodontiformes > Protopteridae > Protopterus > Protopterus annectens. The sequence continues at coordinate 158,580,829 of NC_056731.1, forward strand.
GAAATTAACTATTTGGATGTCAACCTCAGTATTGCTAAAATACATAGAAAACCCATTTACTCTAATTTCTTTTTACATTTCACATGCTCCCATCCCATGTCCAACAAAAAAAGGTTGTTAAAGGACAATTTGTCCGGGCCGCTAGGATGGTGAGCATGGATGCTGACTTTGTGAAAGAATGTAGGCATTTAATGGAAATGTTTATGAGTATGACATGGATGTTGCAAAAGCTTTTTACTGAGGTTAAGCATAAGAAAAACCACAGTCATTTTAAACTTATTCTGCATTAGGAAGGCCCTATAGAACTTTATTTAAGAAGTTGTGGTAATAAGAATATTGATTATATGGCCACTTTCAACACCACATTTAGCACACAGTTTTATGAGATACAAGCTATCCTCATAAAAATTGGAAAATAATTGAGGAGGAAGTATCTATTAGATATAAACTTGCAGGAAGGATTAAAATAGTAGCAAGAAGAGGCAAGAATGTTAAGGCACTACTTGAAAGTGGTGGTCGACCCATAACAAAGGACAAGGAATGAAAAAGTGTGGAATGTGCAGTTTTTGTCACTTTATGTATCAAGGAGAGGTAGTTGAAATCAATGGTAAAAATTTTAAAATAAACTGCAGGCTGAATTGTAACTCAAGAGCAGTGATTATGTGGCTAGGTTCAATCAATGCTCTCCATATTATATAGGAAAAATGAATAGAGCCCTAAAGGACAGGATATATGAGAATTTATAAGCTATTAGGAAGTCCAATTTAACCAATGCTTTGGCTATGCATGTGCATATGCATAATGGGCACAGTTTCAATTTTTGTGGTATACAGCAAGTAAATGAGGAACTAAGAGGAAGCCCATGGATGCTGCACTTAGAAAGGGCTGAATTAATGTGGCAGCTATCCTTATATTCCTATGTTTGGCCAGACTTATTGATTATTGTGCAATCAGCAGCATATTAATATTGAAAGCTTTGCTTAGATAATCAATGTATTTATATTTATTTTTATTTTTGTTTATGTATTCTTATTTTGTTTATGCACTTGTATATATTTCTATTCTCACTTTTATGGTGTTTCTGTAGGTAGGCTCTCTAATTTTTTAATGCATAATTAGTTGCAGTAGCATCATTTTAATAGATTCTAATATTTTTTTAATATTGGCAGTTTAATGGATGCTATGGAATTTTAAATGTAATATGATGTTTTGAATCATTAATTTATGACATTTCCTTTGGAATGGTTATTTAACCATTGTAATTAAAACAGAGTTTAGTCTGAGTCCTGGCCATTTTATTTGTTATTTCTACAGTTGGTCGTGTTTCAGTGTTTTTAGAACATATTATATGTCTTTTGGATATCATGTGTAGGGGTACATATGTATTTTATGGTTATTGATAGTTTTTATATGATATAATATCATTTGATATGGGGACAGTTAGTTATTTAAATATATGCATGAGTAATTAGTTTGATATATAGAAAAACTGTTTGTCTAGTATATTTACTTGTTTTAAGATGGGTTATAGTAGGTAACACCCAATGGGAGGAACTTACTACAATTTAGTGATCTAGGATTGGTTGGATTGGCGCATATGAATTTTATCTAATGCTTTTTAAATGTGTTGAATGATTGCATGTGTATCTGAAGAAGTTTGGATATAATTCTAAATGAAAAGCGCTTTATAATAAACCCTGTTTATACAGTCGGCCTCTAGACACCAATTTTTGTTTTGGTTTTACTAGTTTATTGATTTGGTTTGGTTTTGCGATTATGTGTCTCAGGCAGGTATGAGCCTAGCATTGATCAGCATACTACCTTCTTCAAGGATGATGCTATGTTACCAACAGAAAATGATTGATTTTAACAATTGGCTTAGCTTCTGTTGTCAGTCTAAAGGGATATAATATTTGACAGCCTGGGAGGACATGGTTGACAGACCACTCTGCTTTGCCAGGAATGGTCTGTATTTATCCCCACTAGGCTTTTGGATATTGGCAAAGACCTTTTCAGTCCCATTGTGCCTTTTTTAGGCAATGCCACTGATAAACCAAACAACTTAACTGAACCTATGAGGGATTATCTGAAGGTGGTACTGTTCAATGCTGGAAGACTTAACAAGAAATTCCAGTCCCTGCAAGCCCTCCTCTCCCTGGGCAGTGTAGGCATCTGTGTAGCAATGGAGACATTGTTTAAAGTCATGCAGAGTATCCCAACAATGTAGGGTGCCCCAACAAGGCTGAGTGGTGCAGTGGTTTGCTTTGTCACCTCACAGAAAGAGGTTCTCTGGTTTGATTCTCAGCCGGGGTGTCTTCTGTGTGATGTCTGCATGCCCTCCCTGCATTTGTGTGGGTTTCCTCTGGGTGCTCCAGTTTTCTCCCATGTTACAAAGACATACGTCTGGAGTGTTTCTCCCTGGGCCTCTGCTGAAAAATGACTTGTTCCAAGTTGGACTTTCCCAGTAAACAAAAATGTTAAATAAATAAAAACTAAATAAACTTCTAATGGAGAAACCCAGTGATTCCTAAACTTTGTTAAATTAGTCCATTCTCCTACCAGGGGAACAAACATCCTTGACGTTGTACTCACAAACATAGGAGGCTGATGCTCCTCAGTCAATGTAATATCTGTGCTCATCAGATCTGACCATAAGGCAGTATTACTTGAGATAAAAATTAAATCTGGGGATCCAGGAAAATCAAAAACTTTTAGGAACTATTTCATGGCTAACCTCTCTCTCTACTAATTGACACCTTGGCTAAATTCCAAGCATCCCCAAACCCAATAAACACAATAGCATATGCTGAGCAATTTACAAAATAATGGTACAGCCATATTGATAGCTGTATAGAGTGAGCTGTGCCCACTCATATTAAGAAAAAGACAAACTCAAAAAGCAAGCTACCCTGATTGAATCACAATATCAGTTGGTTACACAACAAAAGAAAAATGTCTTAGGATAGCATAGGAGGACCAAAGCCATACAAACGAAAATCCCCCTGACCTATCTAAATAGACAGCTAAGAGGGTTAATTAAAAATTCAAAGGCTGCATTTGAAGAAAAAATATCTTTTCAGGCAAAGGACAGCCACAAAGCTTTCTACAGATATGTCCACAAATTCAGAGGAAATACACAAAAATGCACAGAACTTATTGTAAATGGCATCACTCACACTAAACCAGAAGCCATTGCTAACCATTTAGTTGACAGGTTCATCTCTAATTTCTTCCACCACTACCCCCCAATAGTCCAAAGGAAATACTGCATACCACAATCTCCCCAACCATTGCTAGGGAACATGTCATCAATATACTTTCCAAGGCCAAAAACACTGCATCTATGGGCCCTGATAACATCCTAGGATGTTTAATAAATAGTATGAAACATGACCTCTCTGTAAACTAGAATCACTTTTCAACTGGAGCCTTTGGTCAGGTTTTGTATTCAAGGAATGGAAAATGGCTACAGTCATTCCTCTGCACAAAAGGAGAGCCAACCACTGATCCCAGTAGGTCGATAAGTCTCACCAGCCTTGTATGTAAGGCCTAAGCAAAACCTAGACCAGTGAATGGGGAATAAAAATTTATACTGCACCTGGCAAGCATGTCCCTTATGGACACAGGTAACTTATAAATGCCTGGCCTTCAGTGTTCTATTTGGATACAGGGCATCATTATTCTTATTGGAAAACTTGGCCAAGCTTAGAAAGGCACTTGGACCATTAGCCTAGTAAAAATCTATGAATCTATAACATACTCCTGTCCTCTGGCCAGCACAGCTTCAGACCACACCACATCTCTATCACAGCTCTCCTTAATTTCACTTATTATATCAGCCTTCACAGGGACTCTGGAAACTTTGTTTCTATGCTGTTCCTTGCCATATATAAACAAAGCTAACTCCCTCCAGGAATTAAAAAAAAAATTCCAAAGGCTTTTCTCCTATAGAGAACTGCCTCTGTCTCTCACTCTTTGTCTCTCTGTCCCACTCTGTTTTCTTTCTTTCTCATGCACTCTCTTTTATGTTCTGTTTTCTGCAGGTCCAAAATTGCCCAGAACAGCTGAGGCATAAACCTCCCAGGTGAAGTAAAGTTCTCTGCCTCCACTTACCACCTGAGAACTGCTTCACAAAATGGAGGTGGTGGGTCCATTCATGTGGGCCTCCCAGCATGTAACAGCGTGGAACATGGGCTTTGCAAACTGGCACAGGTTACAGTTGAGAGGGCAATGGGAGATGTCTGGCCCCATATGAATGTGTTCAGCAGCAGGTACAGAGCTTGCTGTCCTGGTGAGCTCTGAACACCTCACCACCACAAGCAAAATACACCCCAAAATAAACACACACACACATACACACACACACACACATACACACACACACACACACACACACACACACACACACACACACACATACGCATGCACGCAAACACACACATGCACACACACACGCACGCACATACGCACACACACAGACACACACAGACACACACACACACACACACACACACACACACACACACACACACACACACACACACACACACACACACACACACACACACACACACACACACACACACACACACACACACACACACACACACACACACACACACACACACACACTCTGCTGGGTTACGTCCATCAAGGCAGGGAGATATTTGAGGCCCTGCAGACCTGTCCTTTCTGTTGCAAGGCTCAGAAGTCCAAAACTCAGTGATGCTTGGTTGTGCTTTGCTAATTTAAATATAGGCATAGCAGCATGATTTTCACATCTTCTGTGTGCATTTGTAAAGCATGGGACTATGAACATCACCTGTAGATACTTGTCACTCACAGCAGTTTACATAATGATTGATTTAAACTGGCTGTTAAATCTGGCAATCAACTAGAATTCCATTCATACAGTATATGTATATATAGTATAACCACTTCTCAAAATACATAGGCCTTCAGAGATACAAAGAGTAAGCTATGGTGTAAGCTTTGCAGCTGAGATATTTTAGAATTTCATTTCTGTATTACAAAGAATGTCTGGGGTTAGAAATTTCAAGGATGCTGTCATGATATATTATAAAAACTCCAACGAGCATTATGAAGTATTAGGGCAAGTGACAGAAGTGCTGTCACTCACTCTAAAAAGTAAGAGTTTGATTCATTTGTATTTGCTTTATACGAAGTCATCTCCTCAGAGACAGCTTTATCACCAGGTTACATTAAAGTAAAACCATTATATAGTGTGGCACCACAATTCTTGAATTTGTCTTCTTAGAAGAAAACAAGTCACCAGAGCCCAGTAAACATAAGTATTATATAATATGGCACCACCGAGTAATGCAAAAGATGTAAGGAGTTTAATGGTTTTGGCAACCTGCATAACAATGCATATAAACAATTTTGGCATATTTTTTGAAAATCATGTCTTTATAATATATTAATTTACATCATCCATGCTTAGCTAGTGTACCATCTGATATTAGAAATAATATAATACATTTAAGAAACTTTTCTCATACTCATAATTAGACATTTTGCACATATATATTTTATATGTAGAGAAGAGTATATGTGTATGTATTATTTGCAGGACTGCATTGTATTTTGTGCATATCTTGACTTGTATTTTTGTATTTTTCTTACTTTGTTTTTCTGACAATGTACTCTGACTGGCCCCCAGATTTGCTATTCCTCCATGCAGGACTAGCTTAGTCCTGCACGGAGGCGGCTGTTTAGGACCAGGACGGCAGCGTGCCATGCGTATTAATGAGGCGTACTGCCTGAAATCCTAATATTACATGGAGCGTGTAAGAGTGCAGAGGGCATGTCTAAGAGCAGAGCTCTCAGAATATACATGGTCCTGCAACAAAGAACAGCAGAAAGGGATAAGAAATGAGCAAGACCGTTCATAGGTGTCCGCATATCCCCACCAACAGTCCCCTTCATGTACATCAGCAAAAGTATACAGAAATAAAATTAACAAACCCATTTCTTTTTTTTTTAAATCCGATTAAAGCTAACTGTAGGTGTGCAGGTGTGCCCATCGCTTAGCTACGGTTAATGCAGCTTAAATAGCTGAAGAGGATAACAAGGATGCTATATGCAAATGAAGCAGCATAGCAATAGTGTAGTGGGCAGAGCATTTGCCTTACGATCAGGCATTCCCAGTTCAAGTCCCACTATAGCACATTCCATTTTCCATGGCAAAGAACATTATGACTAATATTTATGTTGCATAACACACTAAATAACATATATTTATGAACTGGAGTACTGCAGTAAATGCACATGTGAGGTGTCAGTATCATAATAAATAAAGCACTAGAAAGCAGGTTTAAGCACCAGTAAGTAGTAGTAAGCATATTTAAGCATTAGTAAGTCAGTTTAAAACCTTTTGCGTTGGAGTAAACAATGCACACACAGGTTAAACAATTTAGAAGCTAACTCTCTGTAAGCAGATGTAACCAGAGGTTAGCACTGCTTACCCTCACGCAAACCCACGCAAACCTGCTTACAAATGCTCGAAAGTGCCTTAATCACTCTGCATCCAATGGCCCTTGTTCTGCAGATCAACAAAATAAACAGCCATGCAGGTCTCAAACACAGGACCCTATACACCATAGTCACAGTAGTTAACCACCAAGCCATCACAGAAGCACAGAAGAATGAGGTATCAGCAAACAAGTCTTCACCATAGTAAAACCAAACTGAACCTGTGAAAGGAATCAGTATACAGTCATATGTGCCTTAACCCACTACATAACATAAATATGTGAAGTGGAGAACAGCAGTAAGCCCAGAAGTGAGGTGTAATTGTAACAGAGTGTTGAAGTTCCCAATAAAACACAAGGACCGCATACAGTTTACATACACATGAATAATGGATATCAGGCATACATATAAGGTGTAAAGAATAACAAATCAATGCCAAAAAGGCATTATAATGCAAAGTCTAATGTAAGCAATACTAAGCATTGCACAGGCCAGCTTAGGAGGTGTAAGCAATGTGTAGGCCAGCTAACTCAATGTGCCCAGTTTTATACCCCTTTAAACAATGCCAACATTGGTAAGCAGGTTTGCCCATAGCCTAGCCTTTTCAAAACTGGCCAATCATGGAAAAGTGCAGGAAATTAGCCCTACATAAACCCATGAGGTGGGAATACATCTCATAACTGGTTGTAGCTTCCCCTTGCAGGCACCATGTCAGGAAGGGGAGAAGGTGTGCACTTTCGGGTGCAGCGTTGGTGCATCCAGGAGTCCAGAGTCATAGCAGGAATCCTTGCCAAAGAGCATGATCAGAGATTGCTGCAGGGCCAGTACCAGGGCTTCCAATATAAGGTGGAGGCTTGGGACCATCTCCCCGTGACCTCACCAGTGCCACTGGCATACCCCAAATTGGTAAGCAGGTCAGGCATTACTATGCCAACCTGAAGCGATATAAAGGGGACCTCTTGGACCAGTGGATCCAAGAGGCTAGAGTCGCAGGTGATGTACCAGTTGTGTGTAAGTATCACCCCACTATGTGTGTAATAATTGCCAGCTCAGGTATGTCATGGATAGGTATGGCTAAATATTCCTTTTATGTCCTCCACATCTGCAATGGAGCAGACCCTCGAACCAGGAGGCCCACGTCAGTTATCTGGCGAGGTTGCGATGTGAGGCAGGTCAGTAATACTCATGCATTTACTGTCATAGGAAATAAAACTAAAAGTAGCAGTAAATCAATTGCCTGTATAAAGCCTGTATTGTTCAAGGCAAGTACTGCATACACCGGAGAATATGGCAGAAAGAGTCTCATATAGTTTGTATATAAATAAAAGCATAACAGCCTGACAATAAAGGTCTAACTGCTGGACTGCATGTGTACACTCTGGTATCATATGGTAATGTAGGTTTGCAATCATGTAATAGTACTGTTGTATTAAGCACTGTTACCCACACAGTGCACCATAAATTTAATGTGTAGGAATGCCTGTATATAACTGGTGTAATCCCCAGAGGTCATTTAGCACAAGTGAGAGACACATAGACAGAAAACAGGGAAACTGCATACAACAAAACCCAAATAGCACATGCAACTGAGATGTGAACTGTTGTTTCTTAGCACACACACAGCCATGGTTTGAATCCTGCCAGTGGTAGTAGTCTGCATACAGAATCATACCCCACAACTGTACAGCTATGTCCAGAATGTCCAGTAAAGTGGCACATATCTGTTGCCTATCAACCTGTCCCTGGGAAATCAGAGGGATGATCCCAGACATATAGGCAGCAAACAGGAAATAGAACTAATTGACATACATCTATGAGAACAAATCTGGCACACTAGCAACTCCCCAAAACCTTATGAGATGAAGAAGCCATGTATCTCCCATTTACACCCCAACCTGTCCAGCTGGGTGGAGTGTGTGCATAACAGTAATGTGGAATCTAGTACTATGTGTGGGAACATTCAGGTAGTGCTAACAAACATTTCTCCCATAGGTCTGCTAAATACCAACCCTGTGCCAAGAAATACAAGAATGATACCCTGTACTGGTACTGTTTACATTGGTATTGTATGGCATTGCGATAATGAGGTATTACACATCACTGTCGCAAACACTGTCCTACAAAATATTACTATCTAGGAGATCTGTAAAAGAGTGTTGTAATACAAGGTCAGAATGCAAAAGCACAGGGGATTAATAAGACAGAAAGCAGGTGGGAGATATACAGCAATATCTATATAGCAGACACAACTGTGATGGACAGTGTTTAAGTTGTAGCAGACACAGCCATGGTCTGAATCCTGGGAGTGGATATAGGCTGCATACAGAATCATACCCCATAACTGTACAGATGAGGCCAGAATGTCCAGTATATGGCACATATCTGCTGCCTGTCCCCCTGGTAAGTCTGTGGGATGATCTCAGATGTTTAGCCAGCAAACAGGGAATACATGTGATAGTCAAACATCTATGAGAACAAACCTGTCATTGTAGCAACCCCCGAAACTGTTAGGGGAGTAATATGCCAAGTATGTCCTATCTACACCCCCATGTTGCCAAGCTGTGAGATGTATGGACATAATACTAATGTGTAATCTGGAAGTTTGTGTGGCAACAGTCAGGTAGTGCTAACAAACATTGCTCCCACAGGTACATCAGATACAAACAATGTGCTGAGAAATAAAGACCATTACAATCTGTACTGGTACTGTTCACTCTGGTATTGTAGGGAATTGTAAGTGTTGCAGTTTCTCTGAATAATAAATTATCACTGATCACTGTCACTCACACTGTGCTACATAATATAACTGTGTAGGAAAGCATGTATATGTGTGTCAGGTCACTAAAGGTTGAAGAGGGCAATATTCTAGATTTGTCCCGGCACACCTGCATGTGGTCAACACATGGCCAGAGTCTGTGCAGAAAGAGTTGGATAGCTATGTGCACAACATCAACCCGGAATCTGGGAGTATGTGTAGAAACAGTGTTAACAAACATTCCATCCACAGGTATACCAGGTAAGAGGTGTATATTGCAGATAAAACCAGTTCATGTGTAATGATGACAACAGCCATATCACTGTCCAAACTAAGGCTATAGGGTAGTGTAGTAAGACTTGTAAGGTACAGATAACAGCACTGACTAGGAAAGTAATGTGGACTACAGGCATATACTAGTTAAGTGACATATTTCTCCCCCCACCATATCTCTAACAATAATCAACTTACCCACCCCAACTCGAATGTAATGACACCTATGTTCTGATAATGTAAAATTGTTTGATAAATATTTTAATTATTCCCATGCATGTGCTATATGGAATTATTCCAACATTGGTGGCATGGTGCCATCAATGTACCTGCATGCTGTTCTTATTACCACTGTGGTCCCATATATGCATGTGTTCTGTTTGCTATGCAACTGTTCCGTATCTGGTGTCTGGGTTAATGGGAATATCTATGCATGCTGTTATACCTAACCCTAGAATGTGTTGACTATTACTAACCCACATATGATGATGAAATCTAAACACGATAGCACGTTTGGGAAGGCCAGTCCCAGTGGAGCCACCTGTCCCACCTCAACTGGCTGTGGCACCGAGCACCAGCATGCCTGGGTCCCAACTCTGTACCTCCTTGTCTGTTGATCCTGCACCACCTTTGGGTGGAAGCATGTCAGAGGAGTGGGTTCACTCCCCCAGGTGTGGCGCAGACAGGTACCTGTCTCTCTTCACCAGGTTGGGGTTGTGGTGTGTAGAGAGATCAACCAGTAGCTTGGTGATCTTCTATGCCAGTTGAGGGCCACGTGTCGCAACTAGAGCATAAGTCTGGCTCTGTGACTCAGCCCCTAGCACAGCCACCATCGGGGCTGTGAAGGTGCAGTGGTGACTGCCCATGGGTGGGGACCTCAGTCCCACTGTTTCCACTAGGGGGCTCATGGGCTTCCGATTTCCCAACACCCCTCCCCTTCAATGTGTTTACCCCCCATATATGTCATATACTGTCCCTGCATGTGTCTTGTTTGTCTTGTCTGTTAAGCTAACCAACCTACCTCCCCAAATTTACCAACTACCCAGGGGCAGCTTGTGCTATAGGACTGCAGGGCTGCAGCCACTCTAGCTGTAGAAAGAAGTAAAAAAATAAAACAAAAACAAATAGTTAGTCCTGGAACTCTGCGCATGGAGTTCCTGGAACTCACAGAACTCCAGACAGCTGTGTCAGTCTGGATAGGGAAAGGCATCTCTGCCCTACAGATGCCCAGACGTCTATGTGGTGATGACCGCATAGAATGGAAGAACTCTGGACTGCATCATCTGCAGGCTGGAGTTTACTCTCGTATGGAACCAGCCATTAGCTTGCGTGGGAACACTGAATGGGACATGGACTCAGGGAACTGAGAATAGTGTGTGTGTGTGTGTGTGTGTGTAATGCCCCAGTTGCTATATACTGGTGGCTAGAGAGAACTCAGGATACATGGTGGTGGGGCTTGAATCCTGTACCGTGGATGCAGGTAGTAAGAGCCTGAATTCCATACCCACCACCGCCACTTGTAAAAAATTTGCAGATGTTTGCCTCATATTTGTTCTGTTCTGTTCCTCATAAAATCTGTGGTTTCTGTATTTTTATTTCCTTACATAGGCAGTAGTGCAGTGGTGCAGTGCTAGCATTGTTGCCTGACAGCTACAGGTTCTCTGCTTTGATTCTTGGCTGGGGTGCCTTCTGTGTGGAGTCTGCATGTCCTCCCTGTGTATGTGTGGGTTTCCTCTGGGTGCTCTGGTGTCCTCCCATCTTACAACGACATGTGTCTGGAATGTTTCTGCCAGGGGCTCTGCTGAAAATTGGCTTTTTTCCAAGTCAGACTTTCCTGGTTAACAAATGTTAAATAAATAAAAATGACAGGCATTTGATTTTCAAACTTCATATTCTTCAGAAAGTACATGGCAACACAAAACCTTTTATTCTAGCAATTTTCTAAGTTTATAAGATAGATATTTGAAATGTGTCCCTATTTTTGGGACTGTATTTCCCCATTATTGGCTTCGTCCATGTTTTTTGTGCTAAGGTTGAGAGCTATGGTGAGAACTGAATTCACTGAATATTTTTTTTTGGGGGGGGGGGTTGTATTCCCCCATTACTGGCTTTGTCCAGGTGATTTTTGCTAAGAGGTTGAAAGCTATGGTGAGAACTGAATTCACTGAATATGTTTGGGGCTGTATTCCCCCATTATTTGCTTTGTTCAGGTGTTTTGTGCTAAGAGGTTGACAGCTATGGTGAGAACTGTATTCACTAAATGGTATCCATTTAAGTTTCAGTCTTCCTCTCTTTCATAAAACAGCTGATTTGGCATAGTGGTATGTTGCCCTGACTGTTTTGCACAGGTTTCTAGGTTCAAGACTTGCAGTGAAATGTATGGTGGTAGCACAGCATTTTATTCTAGAAACTTTCCAACATTATACAAGCAATGTTTAAAATGTGTCCCTGTTTTTTTGGGATTTTGTTCCCCCCAATAAATTTTGGCTTTTTCTAGATTTCTTGTACTGCAAAGTTGAGAGATACAGCTGAGTGTCAAGTAGATTTTACAAGGAGCTGAGAGCTCCAGGGGAACAGAAGTTTAGTGCTGCTTATGGTGAGTTGGCTTGAATTGTTTATAGCGCAACAAGTAGTGTACTTGCTTTTGATGCAGAAGGCTGTGGGTTCTACTCCCACAGTAGATATATACATTGCTGATACTGTCCTGTGTTGTAAAGGGGGTGGATGCTGTAGTCCTTTATGACAAAGATACCTAGTAACTATGCACCTGTTATCAGTTTGCCATCCATTCCCTATTGCAATATTATTAGCAATTTGTTCCTCAAGGGCAAAAGACACTTTATTTGTAGATGTAACAATGAAACATAAAGTTGTTTGCTAGCAGCAACCTCTTCATTAGTTACAGATCTCTTTAATGTAGAATTATTTAGATGACATTTACTTCTTCACAGATTGTGCATATTTACTGATACTGTTGGACTGCAGAGTTTGAGTAGACTTTTATGATGGAAATGTTCTGAATTTGGCAGTTTTGTTATTATTGGTGTATATATTTTGTTTCATTGTTTACTGGAAAAATGTTCAAAACAATAAATTTAAAATGCCCTCTAACAACTGTACTGTATTGTACAAGGAATATAATTTAATACAATCAGGAAGGTGTATCAAAGAGCACATGTATGTTTCTTGTGCAATGGGCCTATGATTTGAAAACAGACCAAAGTTAATCTTTATCTGCTAGTGGCAAAATGTATTTTCTTTGAATGTGGGTTTCAATGCTGTTTCAATGAATGTGAGTTTCAAGAGCAGAGAAGTTTTAATGCTGTCTATTTTCATTGTGAAACTGCATTGCTTTGTTTAACAGATATCTATTAGTGTTTTTGCTGTAAAATGCAAAATATAGCTTTCAAATGAAATCCAAATCATTGCAGAAGTAAAGCAGTATGCACATTACAGTGGTTATGGTAAATGGGGTGAAATAACCAAGGAATGGGGCATTGGAATGGCTGCAGGGGGGAGGCTCCATTTGATCATGATTTTGTGAGGGGAGAAGGGCAGCAAACTTAAAGACAGTCCCAACTGAACTATACCTCTCAACTCCAAATTTTTGCAGAATGAATAGATTTTTATTTCTTATTTTTGGTTTGTTCCTCATAAAATTTGTGGTTTTCTGGCAAATCATTTAGGAAAGAAGTCACTAAATAATGACAGACATTGAGTATCAGACATCATAACCTTCAGAAAAATGCATGCTAAGGCAAGAACTGTTATTCTATCAACTGTCTTAAGTTTATACAAGAGCATTTTTTACTACTGTTTGCATGTTCCCCCAATATATTTGGCCTTGTCCGGATTTCCTGCATTAAGAGGTTGAGAGGTACATGCAAATAAATTGCTTTATAGAATTAGGAATATCCAAACCTCTCAACTGCCCCCAATTTTGGCTCAAAATGTTGCTCTCCCTTAATAATCCCTCTGCAAAATGACAATTTTGGAAGAAAACGTGGTGGGTTTACAATTATAAATAACTGTAATGATCAAAGTTATAGATTACTTTTATTTCAGAAATGCATGTAGATTCTCTTATTTTGTCAGCTGCTCAGGTTAACAGTACTAATATTAAAAAAGGTGTTCCTTCTTTGACAGGGTCCCATCTGTATTGTGTGGTAAATTTATATTTTTGCATCACATTTTTGGTCCATTTTTCATAAAATTGTGGTTTTCTGGAAAATCAGTGGCAAATCATTAAAGACTGAAGTTAGAAAATAATGGCAGACATTTGAGTTTCAGATTTCATACCCTTCAGAAAATTCATACTAGTGCAAAACCTACTACTATTCTATTATCTTTCTAAGTTTATAATAGCAATATTTAACAATTGTCCTTATTTTTGGGCCTGTGTCCCACTTCTATGTATGGCTTTGTCTGGATTTCTTGCTCTGAGGTTGAGAGGTATGTGTGTCGGAGCCATCACCGTCAGCCAGAGACATTTCAAATTGTGACATACTTGCTGCACCCCACTCCCCCATGTAGTGACTCTGGATGTGTCCAAGCAAGGCAAGGAGCAGTTATGCAGTGTAAGTGTGCAGAGTATTCCCCCATCCACGGTAGACACAAGTTTGGCAGTGGCTTTTCATCTATCCTTGATTTTACAGAGTGTTCTGGTTTTCTGTCATATTTTTATACTGTTGATTTATGCTTCTTATTATTCAGAAAATGCATGCTGTCGCAGTGCCCTATTGCTCTGTGTTTAAGTAGCAATGCTTTAATGACCATCAGGTAAGCTTGTCAGAGATTGTAAGATGCAAGTAAGCTTTAATAAGCATACTGTTAAAGAATTACCAACATTGAAAGCCTTTTTGTCATTGACATGCAGAGAATATTTACATAACTAGATAACATATAAGCCTTAGGCATTGAAATGCATATGACAGTATTTGTAATAAAGGTCAGGATTACAGTATTTTCAGAAACTCATTACATTTATTGGAGACCTGCCGCCATCTTTGCAGGCTTTACCCAGAAACTAAACTGCCAATCTATCATGGGTGGTCCATAACTTGTGCAGTAATCCTTGGCTTTAAGCAATTTATCTTGAGCTTGTTTCTTGTTTGCTGTTCATTTTTTAAATCAACCAAGGCACAAAAAACTAAGTAAAAGCAGGAACACAAGCCCCAGACACAGTAGAGTCCACTCACAGCTTTTAATGAATCTTCTCAAGATAAACTTTAAGCGCTTTTCGTCTGCCCTCAAATGGTTATTGTGGAGTTTTTCTTTAATTAGTCAATGATTTAATCATCCCATGTTTTTGGTGCTAAAGACTATTTATTTGTAACATGTTTTTGTAAAAACTATTTCTGAGGAAGTCTGCTTTGTGGGCAGATGAAAAGCACTTAAAGTTTATCTTGAGAAGATTCATTAAAAGCTGTGAGTGGACTCTACTGTGTCTGGGGCTTGTGTTGCTGTTCATTTTTTTACTTTGATCATGTCTTCCCCATGAAACAAGTAGATAGTTGTCAGGCAGCAGGTCTTTTTTGGATACAAAACATTTTTACAAATGGGGGTATCACAGAGAATGCTACTTTCAGCATGTTACTTGGCAATTTTATAAAGCTGAATATAAATTATAATTAGAACTGCAGTGCAAGGAGAAGTGGTTTGAGTTGAGTGCTGCTTGTTTTTTTATACTTGATTTTGACTGGCATTCCAGTAATGTATTTAAAAAGTAATTTATATTTTCATGCCTCACAACCTTTGCATTTCCAACTAGATATTAAGTAAGCTGTCATGTAGCCAATGCATTGAAATATTTTTTTCTTCTACACTTCATTTTGTATTGATTGGACTCTTGTAATGACAGTTTGGCACCTAGGGCAGAATATTTAATTAAGGTGCCAGTTGTTGTGGTTTTGAGCATAGCTCTACACCTTTCTAGTTGGACACACCCCTTCCCATTGGCCCCACCCATTCATCTGTCTCCTGCAGCCCCCCTTTAATGTAAAGTCACCAGCCACCACTGCTACTACCCCTCCCCAACATCCCACTCTCACCTGAAAAAAAAGGGCAATCTGTCCCCCCAAAAAAATCTTGCCCAATACATAGCTGTCCATTTCGCACATGTCCACTGGACACATGTAATCCGGTCTAATTGGCATCACAACTTATTATTGTTGTCCTCACCCCCTCCCAGGGGGTTGAGTGTCCAAATCTACCTCCAAATTCAGTGTATATGCACAGCTGTTGCTGTAGAAGAAATGGGCAGCTATGGACCTTCCCTACACCCTTCCTGCACATCCTTGGTTAGTTTCCCTACTGTCTTTCCCTCTTTGTGCCCCTTTTTTCACCACTTTCCTATCAACCTCTTTTTCTTTTCTTTTAATGAAATTAGCATGGGGGTAAGTGGGAGTAAGCACTTTTAAGCAGCAGTAAGGGGGTTTAAGCCTGTTTGCGAGGGGGTAAGCAATGACTACACAGGTTAAGTAATTTAGAAGCTGAGTATTAGAAACTGTAATAGGAAGTTAGCAGCACTTACCTCCGTGCAAACCCAAGCAAACCCGCTTACAACTGCTTAAAAGTACCTTAATCACTCTGTATCCAACGGCCCTTGTTCTGCCCAGCAACAAAATAAACAGCCTCTGCAACAGAAAAATAGGCTCCTTGTATAGAATAAAACCTTTTTTAACCTCAACAGCCAGAGCCAAGATCACTCACTCCCATCTAATCTCGACCCTTCTGTATGCCTCACCTATATTTACCAACATTAAGAAAACTAACCTCAACAAATTAGCAACTTCCTACAATAATATTGCCAGATTCGCTACTGGCAATCCCTTCAGAACCCACCACTGTTCTAATCTTAGGCAACTAGACTGACTGGAATTCCAAAACCATCTGATAATCCCCTACCTCACAATTGCCCACAAGATATTTTACCAACCCAATAATACCCTTATACTCTCAAAACTCTTAATCCCATATAATAATCTGAACTCCCTACATTCTTCTAGCAAACTCCTTGCCAGCTTAACAAAGTCTAATAATACAGCTGGTGACTCTCTGTTTACCAACACAGTAGGAAAAAACTGGAACCTGTTACCCAATGAACTAACTCTAATTACATCCCTGCCACTCTTTAAACAAAAACATAAAAAACACCTCCAAATGCACTGGCTATACCCTTGTAGTAACCCTGACTAACAACCCTCTTCACACGTTTTTTCTTCTCTTCTAACCAAACTTCCAAACATTTAAAAGCTTAGTCTTGTAATTAAGACTGACACTATTTAAACTCTAATCAACTTTTGTTTAAATCCTTCAACCTGATGTGAACTATTGTACATAACACTTACTGTATTATATCTGTTTTTAGCTTTCTTAAGCAATATTATGTTCACTGTTACTTTTCTTAAGTGTTTTGATCTCTGAAATATAATTAACTTCCTGTTTTATTTGGTTTATTAATCCTTTATTTACCATGTAACAATATTTTTATACTTTTGTATATCTGTGTGGAGCTTTTCTCCCCAGGCCTCTACTGAAAATGGATATATATCCAGCTAGACTAGCCCGGTCAATAAATGTAAAATAAAAATAAAAACAAAATAAAAAAGGCTCAAACCCAGGACACTGCACACCATAGACAAAGTGATTTACCACTAAGCCATGTCAGATATACATAACCTTGATGTATTCACAAACATATCATCCAGCCCAGTCATTCAACAGTACAGAGAATGTATTCCAACATGTAGATGTATATGTGTGTGTAAATATATTAATATCTAAAGAGATACAACATATCTATATATGTATATATATATATATATATATATATATATATATGTATATATATATATATATATATATATATATATATATATATATATATATATATATATATATATATATATATATATATATATATATATATATATATATATATATATATATATATATATATATATATATATATATCAATACATATACATATATATATATATATATATATATATATACATATACATACAAATGCATACATCAGTAGATAGATATGTCTACATCTATATGTCTAAATATATACAGTATGTCATATATATGTAAGCAGATATATATATATCCATGTAGGTATATATGGACATAGTTATATTTATGTAAGCAGATATATAAATCCATATAGGTATATATGGACATACATCTGTAGATAACAATGGGAGCATAATAAAAACATATATGTCCACATGCACCATTAATGGGGTTGAGAGGCCCCAAATAACATATGCCTTGTACGACTAGGTATGCCTCCCACAGCCAAACACATCCGGCCTGCAATACACTACCAAGTGTTGCAGATCCCACAATCAGGACCTGACACGACATGGGCACAAGATGTTTAACAGTACTCCATCCCACCTGTATGATGTCAGGCTGGTATCAGTAGCATATCATGCAGTACAGTCTGGCTCCCATAGGTAATGTACAGTGTGGAAGCTATCAACATCCCTAGGATACATATACAGAGACATATATATGCAGATACAGATATACACACACACACACACACACACACACACACACATATATATATATATATATATATATATATATATATATATGTGTAGATAGATAGATATATATGTGACTATGCATACACACGCAGATATATGTATAGTAAGATACATATGTAAAAGGTGCACACAATATGAAACAGCCACTATGCCTACAGTTAATACCTTAACAGATGGACACTGTATGAGCCACCCATACAAATGGCAATCGTTGCCTGCAACATATACCCATAGAGAGGTCATAGGATATAACACCACACACACAGGCTTGCATAAATGGGAAATCTTTATTTGTGTACTATGACAGTTGTATATGCCATGTCATATAGCTGTTTAGACACTGACATCCATATAAACAGAGTAATACAACTGTGAAACAGTTATACTAATACAATAGTCTGGAAAGGTTTACAAATGTTGCTGTCCAGGTCAAGCCCTCCAAATAGTACTATAGTAAAGACAGACTGGGCCACAGGATGCCAAACAATCAACAGTAAGTAAATGCAGATGTTTAGTTCAGCAGCCTCTATCTACACTCTGTACACAATCACTAGGTGATAATTACCTCGGTTGACACAATGGGATGTAACTATTACATAACAAGGCATAACTGACACCATCACAAGCACACTGACAAACAGATCAGTCTGTATGGCAGGAAGTAGTAGCCCTGCATTAACCCAATTTATGTAATTAAGTTAAATATAGGTGAATTGTATGGTAATGTACATCCAGATACCTTAAGGCAGCTCAACCCTGATACCCCCACATGTTGTAACAGCCTAGGTTAGTTATGGTGCACCCCCCCAGACTCAATAATACAGAGCCATATACCACTGTTACATACACTGGTCAGTGGAGTGCATAAGGGCACACATGTATTGTCTAGGTGAAGCCCATGCATATTAGGTCCCAGCCCCACTGTATATGTGGGGATACAACAGCAGTGGACTGATGGCAGGAATGGCAGCATGACATAATCACAGCCCACTACAGAACAACCCCTGACAGCATATCATATGTGCAAAGCTTGGTATGTAGGTGGAGGACAGCGGCTGGAACACAGGCCCAGATGTGAAAAACTGTTGTCATACAATAAGAAAGTCGCTGGTGTCACAGGATAGTCTGCAACATACCCTTAGTCAGGGATTTGAGAATGTCAGATGTGCAGCAATCCCAAAGCAGCCATACCACTGGCATATATGGAACCATAGTGGCCCTGACAATGACATGCAGGTGAATAGTCTGTAACAAGCCAGCAATGATAGTGTCCAGACAGGAAACATGGCTACAATCACATAGCAGAAAGTGTGGTACAATACAATATCTGTCCCACTGGTAGGTAAGCTGTAGCCATACCTAATGAATTGTGTGTACAGTTTGTTGAAGCTGATATGGTTGGGGGGTGGCAAAGATGTGTATTATGAACTGTGGTAACCTTGCTGTATGAGTTGCTCAGCCAAGATGTCACATGCATGCTTGCCCACCTATTCAACAGCGGAGAATGATGTGCTTATACCACACCTGATCCAGCACTTCCCAATGCTGTTTCGCAGGGCTGCCCATAAACAGCAGGTGTAGATCACCCTGTGGAATGACCTAGTCCACAGGGTCAATGATGTCGGACTGCACAACCACAGGTATGAGCAGGTCCGGCATCATTGTTCTGACCTGCTTTGTAATGCCCATCAGCATACTGCTGCAGTCCAGGGGATCACCTCACCACGGGGGGGGGGGCATGCCATCCATCCCCGCCTGTCATATGTGGAGGAGCTCCTGGCCAGCCTTGTGGCACCTGCTCGTTTGGCCAGACACCAACTGCTGGACACCTTTGTGGAGGTGGGTGGCACCCACACACTGGCCAAGGAACATGCAGGTAAGGACACAGGGCACATCAGTAGACCACTGTTGTGTATACATCCGCATTGGTAAAGGTAGGTCATGCATATCTGACATGTCATAGATATATTGTGTTGCTGCATTGTACCGATAAACAGATGTCCAGATGTGGTAATATTGTGGAAATGTACCACTGATGTATTGTAATACTGCACCCAACCTGTAGCACTACCACAGGTGTGGCCACTGACATTGCTTCTCACACTCTCTTATGTAGGTCTCTCCGGGATTCTACCAAGGCAGTAGCCTGCAGATGGTGAGTATGGCTTATGTAAATGCTTGCCAACACACTGGGCATGTAATGGTGATGATATATTCCATGTACATATCTAACGCACCTACCCTGAATGTATGCTGTACATGTGCATGTATTGTTGCTGTGAAATGCACGGCATCACAGGGATGACCATGATGGGGTATTGGAAGGGTATGTCAGACACCTGCATGATAACTAACATCCTGTCATTGTGGAATGTGTCCACAGGGAGTAACATAATGATGGGAGACATGGCCTACAGTAGGGACATGTTCGGACCAACACCCATATACAGTGCAACACCAGTGTATATACCTGTAGGACAATGGCAACTGCTGCAGAGATACACTATGGCATAAGGCATTACAGTAGTCCACATTATCAGCTGGGTATAGGCTGTAACATGTGGTGTTCATTGTATGAGACACTGCAGTGACACACATGTGTAGGGCATATGTGTCATGCATCAGCATAAAGGCTGAAGGAGGGGGTGGTGTCAGCATTACACACCAGTGCACTGCAGCAGGGAGCCTAAGGATACTAGGACTGGCTCTATCTGCACATAGTCAGGTTCAGGACCTGTGGTAGCCATAAACCTACCCCCACAGCAATCGTGACGGCAGTGTGTGAACACCACGGGATGTGCACATGAGTAGACCTTGCAATCATGCAGAATAGGGGGCATGTGTAGAGTAGACTGAACATACACTGGCAAATACAGATGGCCCATACACCCCTGTCAGGAGTAGTGACTGCTGTAGTACACACAACAAGAGGTGCGATAAACCATCATGGTAAGCGTGTGCACACTTATGCTCACACAGTGTGTATGCATTATGGTCAGCAGCTGCACACCTAACACAATTTGTACACACTGCATGTGAAAGTACATGACATACGTCACATATCGGGCTTGTGTACTGCTAAGATACGTGGTGATGTGATTCCCATGGCAGATCAAGGATAGGTGCGCTGAATCAATAAAGATGTGTACACCCCCCATAGCCACGGTATGCTTTGATGGTTGTCAGTGTAAGAATATTGGATTGGTCATACATGGTCCACTGATGTTGAGAGCTGTAAAACAGGCATCAGGCATTCAAAAATGACAACTGTCCACATATCATCCCAAGTATGTGTTGCTGAAAAACATAGTGGCTGTGAGCATTAAAGCAGACATAACTGACACAGTACTACATATTCCGCAATGGGCTGTACACCTGTGAGGTGTGGTGCACAGTACATGGCAGGGCACAGAACAGGTGCACAACAATACTGCATACATGGGTGCAGTGGTATCCAGGGAAGGGGCATCAACTAGTGGCACAGCACATGCATCACACACATGTAGACTGTTGCTAGCATGGTTTAACTATAGCTGAACTGCATGCTGTTCTGTACCATATGCTCTGCATGTATCCCAGCTGGATATCCCTGCCATCTGCAAATCGGTACAGGGACTGACATTCATCAGCTTGGCAAATAGATATGCAGTAGCATGAGTGTGTTGACAGACATCTGACAACAATATGTATGCCAAAACTACATGTTGGATGCCCTCACTAACATGTGCTGTACAGATGGTAGTCTACAGTTACATTCCACATGATGGATCATTACCCAGTAAGGGGTATATACTGTGACACAGCTCACACACCAGTGATACAACAGGGAGGCCTCAGTGTCCAGCCATGCCCGCAGGTATGCTGGTTGTCAGTACTACATTACGCACTCTGCTCTTGCCTGAGTTAGCACTGTCAACAGTAGTACTGCTATGATACACTACATGCCAGTGTGATAGCACTTACCCTGGGCTGCTACATCTGTATGTAACACATTCACATGGATAACAGATGCTGTACAGGCCTCATATATGTCTGTGTCCCACATATGACACTCACACCCCTTGCTACTGTAATGACAGCACATAGGTGCATGTATTGTACATGGCATTACATACACTTATTACAGGTTATCAGACTGGGTGGTTTGTCCTGGTTACCAAGGCTAAGCTATGCTTAGCAAGTATCAACATTGCTGCAATATAACAGCTAAGCTGATTTGCTCACTGGTAAGCTCTGCCTACACTGTGTAAGCGCCCGTACATTTACCCATAGCTCAGTACTGCTTAGCTTCACACAAACCCACTTAAAGCAGCACAAAATTGCCTTAACCATTCTGTATCAGACAGCCCTTGTTCTGCCCAGCAAAAAAATGAACAGCCCTTGCATCCAGGACCCTGTACACTGAAGTCACAGCACTTAACTACTACGCCATGACCACCGTGAAGACTGCTGTTGCTTACCAATATAGCTGTCAATACACATATTGAGTAGTATGGAACAATTGCCTTTAGTTCCTAAATTGTGTAGTCCTTGTTATCAATAGGACTGCTGCATCACATATGTTGTTTTATCATAATGTGCTCATAGCAGATACATACAGTGAGATACATCTGGGAGGGTATACACAACCGTGAGGGTTACTCATGACAACTATATGGTTGTATACATATAATAGGTCTATATATGTCTACATGTACATACACATGTATACTCATACATATGTCTGTTAACACATCTGTATAGTGCTACATATATATGGCCATGTGTGCATTTCTTCGTATGTACATATATATATATATATATATATATATATATATATATATATATATATATATATATATATATATATCCCCTATGTTGAGAGGCCCAGAGAGTTTGGCAATGGGTGGTATCTTCTCAATGCTTTCTGACGGCAATGCACATCCCAGGGAAATCCAACATCATAGTAGACAGGCTAAGCAGAGCTATTTTCATGCCTCATGAGTGGTCCCTGAATCAGGAAGTTGCTAATTGAATTTTTGGCAAATGGGGCCAGCCTTGCTGTGACCTTTTTGCAACTCCCTTCAATGCCAAATGCAGCAACTACTTTGCCCTCATTTCCTCTCCAGGAGAGTCACCGAGGGATGCACTCTCCCATGATTGGCCCCCAGGACTTCTTTATGCTTTTCCCCCATTTCCTTTGATTCCTAAAGTTATTCAGAAAGCCAAGTCATTGAGTCGCAGGTTAATCCTCATTGCTCCATACTGGCTTCATCAGATTTGGTTCCCTTTCCTTTGGCCCCACCTTCAGGAGGACTCATGGATCCTGGACCCAGTGTCGGATCATCTGATGCATCAGTCAGGAATGCTCCATCCTGCCCTTCAGAGCCTCAAGCTGACAACTTGGTTTCTCCACTTTCAGTCTTAGCCAGGCTTCTGGAATTACCTCCTACAGTACACCACATTTTGGTCTCCCTGCACAAAAAGAAAACTAGGAAACTAAATGGAAGAGGTTCTCTTATTGGGCAGACAAAAAAAACACATAGATCCTTTTACAGCCTCTATACCTGCAATCGTGGAATTCCTGACAAAAGTTTTTAATCAAGCTGCCACTATTCGAGTCCTTCTAGTCGCTATATCTAATTATCATGTGAGGGAACTCGAATCCAATGTAATGCCCCACAAGTTATGCAAGGCCTTCCTTAGGGGTACTTTCTTGTTAAGACCTCCTGTATGAGAACCTCCTCCCCCATGGGATCTAAATTTAGTATTATCAGCATTGATTCTTCCCCCCTTCAAACCAACATCGTCTTGTTCTTTAAAATTTTTATCCTGGAAAACTCTCTTTCTAACAGAAGTCACCTCAGCTAAGAGGGCTTTAGAGTTGCAGGCCTTATCCATCCGTCCTCCCTATTTGGTCTTCCACAATTTTAGAGTTTCCCTCAGAACAAATCCCTCCTTCTTGCCAAAAGTCTGTTCTGAAACAAATTTAAACCAATCTATAGAATTGCCTGTGTTTTTTTCTAATTATAGGAACAAGGGAGAATATAAACTTCACCAGCTGGATGTACATAGATAACTGAATTTTTATTTACACAGGACGAAAGATTTCAGAAAATCAGATCAATTGTTTGTGTCCTATTCAGAAACAATAAAAGGCCGGGCAGTCTCAAAAGTTATTTTGCCCAAATGGCTTACTGATACCATCAAATATGTTTATCAATCTCATAATAAAGAACTGCCAGGGAAAGTGAAAGGACATTCAACTAGAGTGGTGTCTACTTCCATTGCCTTTCAATCCAGACTTCCATTGGATTCAATTTGTGCTGCTGCTACATGGGTCAATCCTCACACCTTTATCTCTCATTATAAAGTAGATGTGGCCTCCCGGAACAGGGCATCCTTTGGTTCCACTGTCCTGAAGAGTTTATTCCCTTAAGCCACCCAAGAGAAAGGTGCTGGGGACTCTGTCCCAACCAGCAAGAATGAAGGCAAGATAGGACAACATAACATAAAGAAGTTATGTACTCACCATAATATTCCATGTTTGTTGTCCAGTATCTCACCTTCATTCTTGTTTCCCACCCAGCCATCCCCCTCCTGGAGGATCTAGAGGAATTTTTACAATTGGCAAAGATGGTCTGATTCCATATTGCCTTCCTTTTACCTTTATGACCAATATATTTCATACATTTTTTCTTTCTGTATGTTAATTATATCATAGGGAGCTCTCTCCCTCAAACGAGATCTGGGGAACAGCCGCTAAGTACCATGTGATAGGTTATAGCCTAGAGCCAGTAGAAGCTCTTGAGCTTTAGTATATGGCCGAGTCAGAGCCAAGATTCGGATCTGAACCCAACCAGCAAGAATGAAGGCAAGATACTGGACAACAAACATGAAACATTATGGTGAGTACATAACTTCTTTTTTTTTATAACTCCTCAGAAAATTAGAAGTCTGTAGTGGCACCACTGTGACAGCAAAGGTTAGAAAACATTTTTTACAGGGTCAAAATCCAAGAAGAGTTGAAACTCCAAGGTGTGGAGGTTTGTTTTTGTCAGAGACCTGGCAATGATTGCAGAGATATATAAAGATTATTATAAAGTTTTACATTGCAAAGACTAAAAGAGAGGAATATGAAAGAAATATTCAGGAGTACCTACAGTATGTGGAGGTGCCAGTGAAAAGGAAGAATCAGGTGAATTAACTGATGACACCCATCACTGTGGAGAAACATTTAAGAAGTAATTAAGGGATAGAAACAGCATAGAACTTTGTAGTCATAGCTTACTGATAGAAATTTGAAACATTACAAAGAAAATGTGATCTACTATCTCAAAGAGTCAAACATTCAAATAGCAGTATTTGGGAGAAGTATTTAACAGAACTCATATTAAAATACTGAGAGCTTAATCCTGATATCTTATTGGTTTTATTAAATGAAGATAAAGATTTCTGTGTGGCATCCTCATATAGAATAATATTTTTACTTAATCATGACACTACATTATTCATGACGATTTCAGCAGAGTGACTGGATAAAAGTCTGAAGTGGGTTTATGGGAGGGTATTAGACATTTGATAATATGTTGATGAGGAGCTATTAATGAAGGCAACACAAGAAAATAATAATGAGGTAGAAATAATAAGTTTAGATGTAGAAAAGGCACTTTGTAGAGTGAAACGGAATTAGTTGTTTAGGAATTTGCACGGCTTTGGATTTATGGAAGAACGTATAAAACTGTCTGAGGCAATAAACTCAGATGCAACAGCTAATATAAAGATGCATGTATGTCTTTTGCTCCCAATGATGTTTTCAAAAAGCATGTCAGAGGTGATCATTGTCAGCAAGCTTATTTGCCTCATGCTCATACTTATTATCATTGGCTACAACAATATGGAAATAAATTATAAAGGGATACAAAGAAGGGGTTAAATAAGTAAAAATATCTCCATTTGCAGTTGATATGTTGGTATACTTGAAAATACCTAAGCAGGATTTGAGGATGTGAATCTAATTTTTTGAAACCTGTAGTAGTTTGTCACTTTTTCCAGAATATAAGATTAATAAAAGCTAAACTATAACTGCAGCCATGAGTTTTGTACTAATGTGAGATAATTCTAATGGATTCTGTAGAAGGCTTTCCATATTACATATCTGAGAGTCTGGCTCTGGGAGTCAGTTTAAGATTCAGTTAGCTAAGCATATGAAAAGTTGAAAGCAGAAATTTGTCATGAAGATAGAAAATGGTACAGCAACTAGATCCAAGAGTGTGTCCATCAAACTGTTATGTGTTGCTCCGCATGCTTTATGCATTGCAATTTTTTTTCAATTGTTTACTGTAAGGCACTTCTTGAAAATAATTAAAATATGATAATAGACTTCGTTTGGCATATTGGAATGCAAAGAGTGTGATGGGAAAGGTTGGTGGTCAGGAAAGAAGCAGATTAACTGGGAGTCATAAAGCCATACTTGTAGCATGGCTCATTTCAAATAAAAATGTTATCCTTAATGTAGACGAGTGCTTATGGTGCCAAATAAAACAAATGAACTTGGTTTAATGGTCAGTAATACAGAAGAATTTGAAAGAGTATATTTTTGGTAATATTAATATAGGAGGGTGAGTATTCCCCTATAGTCTGAAATATGCCCTGTGGACTTTGAAACAGGTATGCTCTAAGGGTCTACTATTATAGGCAAATATAGTTTAGTCTATTGAATACAGTAAAGCAGATGTTTTGGTTAGAGGGTTAAGGATGAGGAACAGAGAAAAGCTAGTTTAACATACTGGGATCAGGGGAGATGTGGAGATACATGGGGCTGTTAGATTTAAATCAATCTCTTGAGAATGGAATTTGAATAATTTTTAAGTATTGCATGACCTATAGGATAAAATGAGCTTCTGGAAAGAGCACCACCTACATTTGCTTTGTGTTTTGATGGAGGCTGGAGGGATCTAATAATGACTAAAAATTTATTAAGGAAGGAAAGCATTTAATAAAAAGAAAAAATGTTGTCCAGGACCAAGAAGGAGCAGGTGCCAAGTTGGAAGCAATCTCTCCTTTGCCTGAACAAGCAAATAAGAACACCGGTGAAATCCTCTAGGGCTAACTTCAAGTCCAAATTGACCACATCCACTAAGAACAATCACAAAGCCTTCTTCATATGTGTCTCCAATCTCAAAGGTAACTCCCAAATCTTCTCTGAATTGGTGGTCAAAAATACCACATACACAAATGCCATAGATAAAACCAACCTGCTGGCAGACAAGTTCAGTGAAAACTTCACCCCCCTGTCCCCCCATCAGTAAACCAAGACATCCCCAGCACCTGCCCCCCCCTCATCACCAGAAAGCAGGTTATTAATGCCCTCTCAAAGGCAAAAAATACAGCCTCCGTGGGACCCAACAACATCCCTGGCTGTATCCTATATGAACTCAGGCAAGAGCTGTCAGCACCATTAGGCACCCTATTTAACCAAAGCCTGTGCACTGGCTTCATCCGAGCAGAATGGAGGACAGCCACTTTCATCCCTTTATATAAAGGTGGAGTGTCCACTGACCCAGGCAATTATAGGCCCATCAGCCTAACTAGCCTGATCTGCAATGCCGTGGAATGCATTATCATGCACCTCATAAACAAGGACATTGGCAACCTACAAACACTTGATCCCACACAGTTTGGTTTTGTCAAAGGGAAATCATGCTTGTTAAACTTGGTTGCTTTCTTCGAAACAGTCACCAAAGCCATGGATGAGGGGAAGACAGTGCACACCTCCTACCTTGACCTAGCCAAAGCCTTCAACACTATTCCCCATTTGGGCATAATTCATAAACTCTCCCAGCTAGGCATCAACCCATATGTTATCAGATGGGTAGCTAACTGGCTCACTGATAGAACCCACTCAGTCAAAATATGGGAAACTACCTCTAGTAGTAGACCTGTAACAAGCAGAGTACCCCAAGGATTACTTTTGGGGCCTCTACTGTTTGGAATAAACTTTTCTGAGGTGCAAGCCAAAACCAGTGGTCTGTGGCTCACTAAGTTTGCAGATGACTTCAAGCTGGGCACAGTGATGTGGCATCCTCCAAGAGGGCCTTACCCAAACTAATGACTGGTCCCAGAAGCATGGCCTCAAACTGAATGCCAAGAAATGCATCATTATCCCCTTTGGGGAAAATGGTGTCCCCACTAATTATCACATTAATAACAACATACTAAGCATGCAATCAGTTATGAGGGACTTGGGCACCCAGGTTGATAGCAACCTGACTTTTGACCACCACATTGCCTCCATTGTACAGAAGGCTTTCTACATGGCCCACCTCATAAGTAAGGGTATTTCATCCAGGAACAAGGAGGTCATAACATCCCTGTACTCATTTTTATTTTTTTATTTTTTATTTATTTTACATTTGTTGACCGGGCTAGTCCAGCTGGATTAATGTCCATTTTCAGTGGAGGCCCGGAGAGAAAAGCTCCAGAGGATTGAAACAGTTATTGGAAATACAATTGTATTATAGAAAGGGAAGAAATGTAAGTACAAATATTAAATATCTTAACTAATTAAGTGAGGTCATAGGTTAGAAGTAGCAAAACAATATAATAAGGTATCAAATCTGAACACAATTTTTTTTTTTTTTTTTTTTTTTTAAGTTAAGTAATATTTACAACAAAGGGATAATAACTCAGTTGGAGTAAAAGATGAAAAGGAAGTGGTTGAAAGAGTTTATAACAAATATGAGGGTGTCTACAGGCTAGTCTGGGTTGGTACAAGAGCAAAGCCAGAATTTATTAATCCCTTATCAGACTCATTATCGAGTACAATGCCCCTTCGGCATATACCTTGCCAAGCACATGCAGTATTTGAAGACACCACAGAGGTTCTTGGCCAGGAAAATCCAGGGTCTCAAACACCTGTCCTATATAAATAGGCTAAAAGCCCTGTCCTTCTACTCAGTCTCATACAGACTGTTCAGAGGTGACCTGTGACTGGCATACAAGGCCATCTCAGACTCAGCCTTGATGGAGTTGCTGCATATCCATAAGTCAAACTCCACTCACGCAACCCACATGCAAGGCGTCAACCTGTTCTGTGACATAAATAGAACGTGTTGGCAGGATATATTTGTGTCCCAATCACTCCCCCATCTGTGGAATAGACTCCCTCTCCTTGTCAAGCAGAGCACCTCTCTAGCCCTCTTTAAGATGAACTTGGACAAATGGATGGGAAACAGAAAATATACCCCTGGGATCCCACCTATGTCCCTGCTGGACAAGAAAAACAGGTGCTGACTTTATGGGAACATGGGTTAAATTCTTGGCTAGGGTTATAAGGGCCTCTGGGCTAATAGCCTAGTATTGTCCTATGAACCTATGAACCTATGAAAGCACTAAGTGAGTTAAGAAGTAGGTAGTGAATATAAGGCAAAGTTTGGTTAAACAAAAAATGAGGAACTACATGATAAATACTAGGGATATGCATGTCAACTGCCATGATATACTACAAAATACAGGAAATGCAGAATGTTTACCGGAAGTTTTTGATTTTTTTTTTCTATACACAAGTTACTTTACAGAGAATGTTTCCTCAAGCAGGTCCATTATACTGGTGTAACTTAAGTGGGATAGAGAATGAATACCTATAAATTAAAATTACAACAGTTATTAATTACTGGGAAAATTGTTTGGCAAGATTGTGAGCATAGTTTACTAATTCACTTATAGTTCTACAATGTGACAAACTAATACAATTAACAAAAAATGAACAGGTATTAGTCCACAATAATAGGAAATAGCTAAAAAAGTAATTTAGAGGAAGAAGAAATGTAAAACTGGACCAAATACTGATGATGTAATAAATATTAAATATAAAATGGAAAAGTATAGCTTAACATATGTGTATGTCTATGCATATATATATATATATATATATATATATATATATATATATATATATATATATATATATATGTAGATAAAGAGATTTATATATCTGACATAAGTTTACATTTACAAGCTGGTAAAAGTGGTATACTTTTAAGGAACTGTTATAGTGTAATGGTTCAAGAAATGGTGCCTGCTGAGAATTGTTACTATTTCTGGGCATATGTGATTATTGATGCATAGTTTTAATTAACCAGGCAGCAGACTCAATAAGCAAGACTGGTCATAATAATGATTTTGAGATGACTGGCAAAAACTGAAGAAAGAATTGAAGAGAGAGTAAAATCTAAGTGTATGTCTGCGGAAGCCACCAACAGAATGTATGATGATGGCTTAATAAAGAGCAGAAGGTAGATGTCCATTGTTAAGTATTATAAACAGAATTTGTGTGGCCCTTTCACTGTTAAGTGTTCCCTGTGCTTATACTGTTTTCCTAGCCTGTCTGCTCTGGTTTCATTTTTGATGTGTCATTAATATTTGATTGATGCATCCTGAGGAAAACACTCTTGAAGATGAAATTACACCTAAGCCATTGCTGAAATCATTGTTTTTGATTATAATTTTATATGAAATGTAATGATGGTTCACTAGTTCTTGACGTTTGTTTTTTTAAGAGAATGTTAATGTTGGTATCATTGTGACAATCAATACTGTCTGTACGCACTGGTGCTGAGATGTAAATAACTGAGAACTTATAAAAATATTTCACTTGCTGAAATGTAATGTTATTTCATGAGCAGACAGGTGATCCGCTGTGGTGACCCCTGTCCGGGAAAAAGCCGAAAGAAGAAGAAGAAGAAGGTATCAGGATCAGCCCCCCCCCCCCCATCTCTCTGTCACTCTCTCTGTCTCAGAACTGATGCATTTGCACAGCACAGTCAGCAATCACATTTTTATAGTCCTCAGCTCCCTTGAAATTTATATCAGTAGTAATTGTTGTACCTAATGGATGGTGAGAGACAAATTCACATATATTTCTCTCTGTCATCTTTTTTATAATTAAGACTGAGCGTACGTGATAAAAACATAGTAACTATCTTTCTAATCTCATTGTGGTTAATATATATTGCTTATAACAGTTTGTGGTCAGCAATAAAAAAAAAATGACTAAGTTTCCAGACAGGTATATTTTGAAGTATTTATACACCCACACAGTAGCTAAAACGTCTCTTCTCAGTTTGCAAATATCTTTTCTTACTATTAGTCATGAATTTTCTTGCATAGCAATGACTTTCAGTTTGTCCCCTGTTGTTGGCTTAGCAGTTCTTCTCTTTTTTGTCCAAAGGAGCTTTGGAGGTTTTTACTCTAACTCCCAATAATTCCATTCTGAGATTTTGAGCAAAATTTAGTTATATCCTCACATTTCACACAAGTGTTCTAACTCTGGAGCCATAAGGGTTCCTGTACAAATGTAAATAGTGAACTTTACGCACAGCTTCTAATCACTCTCTCAGAACAAAATTTTTGTCAAGCCACTTTGGCCTGGTTCCAGGATTACCTTACTGGACGCCAGCAAGCAATCTCTTGGCAACAAACCTTATTTCCCCTTCTACCTGTAACACTAGGTGTTCCCCAAGGCTCAATCTTAGGGCCACTTCTATTTTCAATATTTACAAATAACCATTTCACTTCA
Source organism: Protopterus annectens (assembly GCF_019279795.1). Taxonomy (NCBI): domain Eukaryota; kingdom Metazoa; phylum Chordata; order Ceratodontiformes; family Protopteridae; genus Protopterus; species Protopterus annectens. Next base: position 158,612,474 of record NC_056731.1, read on the forward strand.
ATCCCACAAGCATCTCTCATTCACTATGCAGATGATTCGACAGTAGTCTCTGCAGCTTATTACAATCTTTCTCAGCAGTCGAGACTTGGCTTATCAATGCCCAACTAATTCTAAATCCCCCAAAAAGTAGCTTTTGATCTTCTAGCCCTCTAAACCAGTCTCACCTACCACTTTCAACATCATTTCACTAAATAATACCATAATCTCCCCATCTCCACACACCAAACTATTAGGAGTCAAAATCGACTGCAACTTAAAATTTGACATGCACTTCTCACAAACAGTAAAAAAAGTACATAGAATCCTAGGAACTTTGTATAAGAATAAACATTACTTCAGAAAAAGTACAAAAGCTACTATTGCCCAGTCCAAGTTAATCTCCACCCTTCTGTATGCAGCTCCCATACTTACAAATCTAAGAAAACCAGAGCTGGCAAAACTTGAACCCTGTTACAACAAAATTGCCAGGTTCACCACAAACTCACCAGCCAGAGCTCACCACTGTACAGCACTCAAGAAACACAACTGGCTAGAATTCCCCCACCTTCTTCAGTACATCCAGTTAACCATGGCCCATAATATACTATATGAACCTGAGAAAATACCCGCTTTATAAACTCTTTTACAACTCTATGCTACCAACAGAACCCTACGATCCAATAATAAACCCCACATAAAAATTAACCCATCCAAAAACCAAGCAGGAGATTCCGTCTTCTCAAATTATACTGGCAAAATCTAGAATGTATTACCAGGAAACATTACATCTATTCCGTCATTAACCCAGTTTAAAATAGCACTAAAAATGACTTACTAAATAAAAGGCTATGTCCTTGCTCCACTCAAGACTAATATTCCTCTTTTAATGCTATTACCCTTGCTCTCACTCTGACTGAATCACTACCTTCTATTCATTCTGTCCTATACATCACTGCACACTAACGTACACTATGGTAGTGCTAAGGTTATTTTCTTGATATTTCTACTGGTCTCTATACTTATTACACAGATCCTTATACTGTGTATCTTCATTTCTTATTGATTTGAAATCACTTGCATGTCAGTCTTTCTAGTTACTCACTCACAAATGTATAATTGATGAAATGCCTCATTACTCATTACTTTAACATGTTTTAGTTTAGATAATTAAGTAAAGTCATTGGTTTGTATAGCTGAATTTATAAACTGTTTTAACCAGTCTGATGAAAGTTCTATTGTATTATGTATAATGCTGATTTATTTGCATGTCTGTATGATTGCTTCAATGTGGAGCTTTTCTCACCGGGCATCTTCTGAAAAAGGACATGTGTCCAGTCGGACATTCCCGGTAAACAAATGTAAAATAAAAAAATAATAAATAAATAAACAAATCTTTCCTTTGAAAGTGTTCATTAGATTGTAGGAATTAAACTAGATTTTATAAGCCATAATAAACACAGTAAGTATTAATGCTACTGCAACCTTTATCTTAGTAAATACTCAAGCTACACACATATTGTGAGTAATATTTTGTTTGTCCATATTTGGGCTTTCTTAGGAAGCAGCACTATTATGTCTATGTTACTTTGTTATTGAGAGTATGAAAAATATGACAATATAAATAAATAGGATACAAAGCAACAGTCTAAACAACTATCTATTTAGCAGCACTAGCTAGAGATCAAATAGTGCAGTTGTGTGTTGTCTGTTATGTAAGTTTAAGAAGGAATATTTCAATAGCTTATACGGAACATGATTTTGGAATTGTTAAGGTAAATATGGACAGGCTAAATGATGTGCCTGGAAGTGTCAGTAGGATCTAACTGCAGAGACACTTGAAGACAATACTAGACTATAATGAGGTAAGAAGCAAATTTTTGGACAGTACACGACCCCCCCCCCCCAAAAAAAGAAAAAAAATGGTTGCTGTATCCCAGCCTTGGCTTGGGGATTGTCCACAGTGGATTCATTTTAGGAATTCTATAATGGTGTGCCAATTTAGCAAAAAAATAGTTATATTTTGATACTGATAGTAAGATTACCATATAGAGAAAAAAAGTTAGTGATATACCTTCTGCTTTTAGTAATTAAAAAACAAGTACCACTAGAAAATAGGAATCTAAAGAATTACCCAACATTTCACAAATGATTCAAACTATACAAGAGATAAAGCGGTCTGTAGTAAAGTTGGTAAAAGGAAATAAAGGTGAACATATTATTTTTAAGTGGAACCTATGGGACCAGTGAGTGCAAGAGAAAGGGGATGATTTTTAACAGAACTATTTTTTCTATACTGCTATAATTAGGGAACAAGAAAATTAAAAATTTGGAATGCAAAGATCAGTATTAAAAGAAAGTGATGAAATACTGAAAGATACTATCCTGTAATCAAAATCCCCAGTATTGGACTGGACTGAAATGTAGTGAAATATCAGAAGATGGCTCCAGATTAGGAAGGGTCAAATGACCAAGTGCTGATGAATTAAATAAAGTGCACCATGCATGAAATTTGCACAATATTTTATCATAGACTGGTTTTCTGTTAATGATTTTTTTCTTTCTTTATTTATTATTTGTTCATTGGTTAAGTAGGCTGGTCTACTGACACTTTTTAGCCATGGCTCTAGCTCAAAGATCAGAAAATGTATTAGGATCTTACTAAACAACATCATATACAGAATGAGTAAATGGTAAAATTCAGTATATAATAATAAGATTCAATGCAGTTAGGGGAAGATTGAGAAGATCCACCCCTGGATTCTGCAAGCCTTGCATGGCATGCAGGATTAGTACAGGAGCTCTAGCAGGAAATATGTCTGCCGTGCGATCCAGGAATAGCCTGCAGGGGCATGCACTAGCGCTCTTGCACTAACCCTGCATGGACTAAGCCCCTTTATGCAAATCTCCCCATTTGCTGGAGAAATACATGAAAATGAGGTGAATTTGTGATCCAGGAAGCTTGAAACTGGCCATGCAGGGCTAGTGTAATCTGCAGAAATGTACTTGGTTAGTAACCGAGTACATTTCTGCAAAATCCAAAACGGAGCAGTGACAGCTCCAAATAAAGACTGCATATCAGTCAGGAAGCATGCCAATGGCCAAGTATAAGGCCATTGGCATTGCAAACAGCTTAAAAAATAAAAAAATCAACTTTTTTTTTTTTTTGCAGATCTCGGCTGTTTAAGCGTAGGGCAGTGGCGCACAAACGGGATGGGGGAAAAATAAGAAAATAAACCTAAAATAAGCATTCTAACTAAAATCACTATTTTGCCATTAAAGTCAATGGCAGGCAGAAGACAACATGGCCAGTGAGTAGTGGTTGCTAAGGGGGAGGGTCAGTGTGAGACATGTATCTATGCATTAGCAGGCAATCCTATGCAAATGAAGGGAATGATAGTGAATCCCAGTTTTCCCCAGCATGCTAGTCAGGTCCCAACAGATTAAGAGCAGGAATAGCTTGGTGCAAGCCTAGGAGTTAGCTGACATCATGGGGGTCAGACATACTGTAAGCAGACTGGAGCCCTCTAGCTCAGGTTTGCTCTTAGCCAAGCACAGCTAAGCAAGGGGATGTGTCTGAGTCTGCCTAGCACTCTTTACATTGCCTAAGTGGGTGTGCATGCCGCACACCGGGTTTTAAAGGAAAAAAAAAGTTAAACTAGGAAATAGCAGCTCTGTGTACATTTGTGCACTCTGTTTGTGTGGCCCACCGCTGGGCTTAAACAGGAAGGCAATGGGAAGGGAAAACAGCAGTAGAAAGGTAATCTAGGATAACTAGCATAGCTGGCAGATGAAATGTATTAGAATCAGCCAATTACACAGGCAACAGACCAGTCCAGCCCAGAACACTACTATAAACTATGCAAACACCTTCTCCTCTGTTTTTCCCATACTCTATACCACCAGTGTATACAAGCGGGGAACTTTTAACAAAAAAAACAACAAAATGATAGGGGCTGCAATAGCTACCATACAACAACTTGTGGAATAGGCTGAGGGTGGTGAGGATGTGAATGCTGTTGACCAACCCACAGTGAGGAGACGGAGAAGAGTGTACAGACCCAGGGTAAACTACCAGGGGCTACATGAGCTGGAGATAGTGGAGTGCTATAGGGTGGACAGGGACCTCCTACAGCAAATTGTTGAGCTGTGCCAGCCATGCTTCACACACAGAACTAACAGAGGGAAACCCATCCCAGTGGATACCAAGGTATGTATAGGCCTAAGAATACTAGCTACAGGTACTTTCCAAAAGCCAGCTGGTGATATGATGAGGTTCTCACAGGCATCAGCATCCAGGGTACTCCACCAGTTCCTGGATGCCATGTCAGCACATGTTGGTGAGCACGTATATTTCCCCAACACCCATGAGGTGTTGGCCAGCAATATGCAACTGTTCCACCAAATAGCAGAATACCCTGAGGTAGTGGGTGCTATAGACTGCATGCACATATGCATCAAAGTACCACCAGTTGAGTGGGGTAGGGTCTACATCAACCGCAAGGGCTTTTCCTCCATCAACAGCCAGGTCGTGTGCGATGCCCAGGGGATAACAATGAATGTGTGTGCTGGCTGCCCTGGAAGCTATCACAATTCCCACATCTGCCATCTGACACAGCTGTATCAGAGATTTGCCAGTGGGGACATCCCTCATGGTCACCAAGTGGGGGATGCTGGATACGCACTTGAGCCGTGGCTGATGACACCCATCAGAAATGCACACACACCCGAACAAGAACTCCATAATGAGGCACACGCAGAGACCAGAATTGTAGTAGAGTGTGTGTTTGGGATGCTCAGGTCACGGTTCCAGTGCCTGGACACATCTGGTGGAGCCTTGAAGTACTCACCAGCTACATGTACCCAAATTATCATCATATGTGCCATGCTACACAATATGATCTTGCGGAAACAGCTGCAGCAGGAACAGCATGGGGCAGGACCACACATCCCCCCACCATTGCCAAGGCCTGCACAGGCACAGAATAATTCGGAGGAGGAACAACCTGAACCTGCCCCAGTAGGTAGAAGGGGGCATGCCCAGTATGCCCTGGCCTTGGCAAAGAGGCAACACATAGCACATACAGATACATACTGACACAGGTGGGAACTAGGGAATAACATCTCTCTCTGACTCTTACATATGGTAAAAGGGATGCCAAACATGACACTACCTGTGCTCAACCATGTGTAGGGAGTGTACTATGTGCATCCAACATAGGCAGCCCTGCAGCACCACCCTCAATACTGGGACACCCACAAGATAAGTGACTCACACATGCCAGTCAGGGGGGGTTCACATACCCAACAACAGTCCCAGCCAGCAGGACAGGTGTAGACAAACACAAACGAAGGCTGTGCTATGGCCCCGGAATGATGCCTATGGGTAACCCCCCCCCAGGCCTACAAAGACAGACTACAGCAGTTCAGGCAGTGGGATGTTAGTTCTGAATGGTAGGAAGTCAGAAACTAATATGTAGGTCAATCAAAGCTAAGATCTGTAGTACACTGATATGCATCTAGTCAGCATGACAGGTTAGAATACAGAATGAAATGGAGTACCTGACATACCAGTAAAGTCATAGCAGATGTGTACAAGTGTCAGGTGTGCCCCCCCCATCCTATGCAGTAATGTAATAACAGTCAGGTGTAACCCCCCAATCCTGTGTAGAAATGTAGAAATAGTCAGGTGTGTCCTCCCATCCTACGTAGAAATGTAGTAACAGTCAGGTGTGCCCACTCCCAATCCTGTGTACAAATGTAGGGAATAACATCTCTCTCTGACTCTTACATATGGTAAAAGGGATGCCAAACATGACACTACCTGTGCTCAACCATGTGTAGGGAGTGTACTATGTGCATCCAACTCTCCAAATTTTCCCTTAAAACTACCTTCCTCAAGCTATACTACTGATCTAATAGGCGTATCCTATAACTAAAAAATTCATCTCTACTTGACTCCAAGTAGACTATTCTCTATCTGTAAAGCCTAGCACTTGCTACTACAGTACTTATCACCTTGTTAGCACTCTTGTTGGAGACAGTACCCCCAAAAAAACCTAACCCCATTTCTCGGTCACCCACATCCCCTGAAATCTTTTTAATTTTTTTTGTCTATTCATTCTAATATGACGTGGGAACAGTTGCTAGTGTCCTCTCCTGGTCAGCTGGTGAACCTGGGAATATTGAGGCAATGTTACAATTGCCTCATGTACACAGACAACCCTCTCCTCCTCCCACCAAACACAAATACATGCGAGAGATGCACTTATACGGCCAAACTGGAGGCTGAGCTCTCTCAACATAGGACTGGCAAGACCAGACAGGAGGAGAAGGTAACCACACACATTACATACCCAGTCACACATAGTACCATCACAACTTCAAATCATACACATAATCACACAAAGACATACTCGGAGGCTCTGACCAAAAATCTACCAAAACAGCAGAGGCCACCAAAGCAGACACCCAAACAACTACCACCTCAGAACACAACACCTGCAACACATAGACCACATAGTCAGAGTGTCAAACAGTCACAGCCCTCAAGGACAAACACAATGCCAAACATACTCGTCATTGGTGACTCAATAGTCAGACACACTGACGTCCTGCTCACCAGATTGAATAAGGAGAAGGTCACAGTAAGCTGCCTGTCGGGCGCTAGAATCCGCCACATAACGCAAGCACTCAGGTCTCTCAACAGCAGGTACAAGTACGACTCAGTCCTTGTCCATGCTGGTGTAAACGACCTGAGACGTACCTCCTTGGACTACATGAAAAGAGACATTGAGGAGCTCTCTGATTATGTAGCCCAGGCAGGTATGACCCTGACATTGGGCAGTATCCTACCTTCACCAAAAATGATGCCACAATACAGAGATAAGATGATCAGCTTTAACAATTGGCTTAAATTCTGGTGTCATTCAAAGGGGATCCAATGTCTGTCTGCCTGGGATGACATGCTGGACAAGCCGCTGCTTCAAGGGATGGCTTGCACCTGTCACCCCTGGGATTCCAGATATTGGCAAAGGCTATTGCCACCCCCATAGTGCCTTTTTTAGGCAAGGCACAAATTCTAAACCTACCACCCTAGAACTCAATAATGGAAAAAAACTAAGGGTAATGCTGCTCAATGCCAGAAGTCTCAATCTCAAAATGCACGCACTCGAGGCCCTTCTCAGTATGGAGAACATCGATGTCTGTGCTGTGACAGAAACCTGGTTCAAGGCTCCTGAGAGCACCCCAGCACTATCAGGTTTTACCTCATATCATGCGTTCCGGCCCCAAAATTCGGACAATACCAAGAAAGGAGGGGGGGTGTCCATATTCATCAAGGACACCCACACCTCAAGATTGGTGGCAATGCACGATGCATCGGAGACCATCCAGGTGCAATTAACCATAGGCAAGACTGCTCTGCAATTTGTAGCATGTTACAGGCCACCCTCGCAAACCCAGGAACCTCACATGGCTTTCCTGAAAACACTGGAGGGGATAAATATATCTCCAAACACCATTATACTAGGTGACTTCAATTACCCAAATATAGACTGGGAACACTACTCAAGCCCAAACACTCTGGCCCAAAAGTTCCTGGAATTCATAAACTCAAATGCCATGGAACAACTAGTCACCATCCCCACAAGAGGAGAAAACATACTTGATCTCATCATCATGAACATGGGAGCACAATGTTCAACACCTGAAGTATACCCCTCACTGGTGAGATCAGATCACAAGCTAATCTTGCTGGAGGTCCTCATCCCACCCCCACCCGAAACAAAAAAAAACACAGTAAAGAACTTCTCAAAAGCTGACTTCACACTTCTAAAGACTAGTGTGGTCTCCTTTAAGGCCTCCGAGCCTGCGGTAAACACTACGCAAGCCACTGAATCACTTACAAATGCCTTCTACCAGCACCTGCAGGACTGCATGGATCAGGCAATCCCAAACAAAACAAAGACTCTCTGTACCAAAGGCAGGCGTCCAGTCTGGTGGACCCCAGCAATAAACAAACTCTACAACAAAAGGAGGAAGCTACTACAAGATAGAGCTAAATCCTTAAGAGGTAAGACACCTTTGATCATTATAAGTAAAAAGCTAAGAGCTCTCATAAAATCATCCAAAGCAAATTTTGAGAAATAAATAGCTAAGGACTCAAAAGACAATCATAAGGCCTTCTTTAGCTATGTTAGAAACCTGGGAGGAAGCTCCCAGATATGCTCAGAATTAGTTCAAAACGATGTGAAGATTACTGATCCTACAGACATTGCCAACATACTGGCTGACAGGTTCAGTGCAAACTTCACCCCACCCCCCCCCCCAAAAGGAGATATATCTATACCAAATGATAGTAGCCCCCCAAACATCTCAAATCCCCAGGTGAAAACTGCTCTCTCCAAGGCAAAAAACACTGCATCCATGGGACCTGATGGTGTCCCCGGATGTGTACTCCACGAACTCAACGAGGAATTAAACCCACAGTTAGGACAGCTGTTTAATCTCAGTCTCACCTCTGGATATGTACCCAGGGAGTGGCGCACAGCGACTGTGGTCCCACTTCACAAAGGCGGTGCCTCCACCGACCCTGGAAATTACCATCCCATTAGCTTGACAAGCCTTATCTGCAAAGCCATGGAAAGGATCATAATGGATCTCATAAATAAAGACATAGGGAATTTGCAGACTCTGGATCAAACCCAGTTTGGCTTTGTCAAAGGCAGATCATGCCTTCTAAACTTGGTTGACTTCTTTGAAACGGTCACCAAGGCCATTGATGAGGGTAAGGCAGTCCATACAGCCTACCTGGACCTAGCAAAGGCCTTCGATACAATACCCCACTCGGGTATCATTGAAAAACTCATCAGCCTAAAGGTAAACCCATACGTCACAAGATGGGTTGCAAACTGGCTGAGTGACAGAACCCACAGGGTCAGAGTTGCTGGCGCCATGTCAGACTCAATGCCTGTCACAAGTGGTGTCCCACAGGGCTCAGTCCTGGGCCCACTCTTGTTCAGCATCTACTTCTCCGAAGTACAAGCAAACACAGGAGGGTTATGGCTGACCAAGTTTGCAGATGACTGCAAACTGGGCGCCATAGTCGAAAACACATCTGACACAGATATCCTTCAGAAGGGCCTCACAGAAACGGATAACTGGTGCCAGAGCCATGGCCTAAAGTTAAATGCCAAAAAATGCATAGTCATACCCTTCGGGAAAATCAAGGTTACCCCTAGCTACCATATAAGAGGCAATCCACTGAGCACAGAAGAAGTTATCAGGGACCTGGGGACCCAGGTTGACAGTAACCTTTCATTCGACACTCAGACACTCATGTTGCTAAAATAGTTAGGAAGACCTTCTACATTGCCCACCTGATCATGAAGGGATTCACATCTAGATCAAGGGAGGTCATAGTCTCCCTGTACTCATCACTCATCAGACCAATGATTGAGTACAATGCCCCATTCGGAATGTATCTGACCCGACACTTGCAGCAGCTGGAGAGGCCCCAAAAGTTCCTCACCAAAAGGATAAAAGGTCTCAAAGATATGTCTTATGCTGCCCGGCTGAAAGAACTCCAGCTCTATTCAGTCACTTACCGCCTGCTCAGAGGTGACCTGTGCCTGACATACAAGGCCATGTCAAACCCAGATTTGATGAACATGCTTCACCTCAAAAAATCGAAATCTCTTAGAGCCACAAGGGCAGGAGACCTAAACCTAGACACAGCTATTAATAGGACGTGCTGGAGGGATAGATTCATCACCCAAAGACTCCCTGTGCTGTGGAACAAAATCCCAGTATATGTGAGGCAGAGCACCTCGCTGGCTTTGTTCAAGAGGAATCTTGACCAATGGATGGGAGATCGCAGATATACCCCAGGGATTACCTCAGTGTCTCTGCTCAACAGAGGCACTGCAAAAAAATGGGCATAGTTTCTCCAAACTAAAGGGGTGGCGTAAGCCACAAAACTATGGGCTAGGCTTGTAAATGCCCTCGGGCAGATAGCCTAGTATAAACCTATGAACCTATGAACCTATGTAGAAATAGTAAGGTGTGTCCCCCATCCTGTGTAGATATGTAGAAATAGTCAGGTCTGCCCCCCAATCCTGTGTAGATATGTAGAAATAATCAGGTGTGTCCACCCCCACTCCTGTGTAGGAATGCAGAAACAGTCAGGTGTGATCCCCCCAACCCTACTTAATTATGTAGTAATGGTCTAGTGCCCCCCCAATGTGATGTACGCCCATCGTAACAGTCAGGTGTGCCCCCCACAACCCTATGTAGAAATGCTGTAACATGTATCTGTAGGTATTATACCAGTGGACCACAGATGCACAGAAGTGGCCAAGTTAGCAGATAGGTTGTAGCATCTGCACAATATGCAGGTATGTGTGTGTTAGGTTGGTGTGTGCCCCATATCGTGTGAGAGTGGTCAGTATGTATGCATGTTGAGGTAAGCCTAGTGGCCATTGCCCACTACTGCTGATGACAGGGACAAGTCCTCACAACTGCAGTGCCATACACAATACCCATCAGCAAACTAGCAGTAAGCCATTGCAAATGTATGGTGGCAATATGTGTCACCATCTGAAAGACTGACATGGCATGGCCGTTGGTCTAGATATACAAGCAGTGCACAGGTGAAAGTGCCCAAGCCATACAGTATATATTATGTCACTGTGAAATGGACACACCCTTGGAAAAGTACATACAGTTGTTGGCCCAAACACTCGCAGATCACAAAGGAGGTAAGACTGATGTATTGGGAAGCAGCTGATGTACCTGCACATGCAAACATAACTGGAATGCCTAATACATACATGTGTGTCAGATGCAAGTAGTGTCCATAGCACACATGCACCCAGCTCATGCAAACACCACCAACAGGCACCTCCCTGATCATATCCCTGGTGTGGGGAATGGGTACAGTAAGACCCCACCTGTACATTGCAATAGCAGAAGACTGCAGCATGCAGTGCAGGTGTCCCATGCAGGTGTGTCCCTAGCTGTAGGTAGCACCCTGCCAGCATCCACACCACCTGAGCAAGACTGCTAGGAGGTATTAGCATGAACACCTTCCACACCTACCTTGTCACCCCAGGGGAATATACTGTATGGTGGTCTGGGACTGTAGGACTGACAGAATGCAATGATCTGCCACATCAGGCAACACCTAATGCCCCACAGGTGTCTGCCAAAGACCTGTGTCTCACATGTACTGCCAATGCATGTTATGTCACGGACACTCAAATAACTACATAACACACTTAACATAAGCTACATGCAAGGCTATGTGCACAAACCACAGTAACATGTCCACCATGTCCCACTGCATGAACTGTGGACCAACACTAACACACACCTGTGATGGGGTGATACCCTTAGGGAAAGTATCAGAGAATATATGCATACTGTATGGAAGAGGTTAGAATAACAGAGGGGGTGGCAGCACAGGCAGCATGGAATGTGCAGGGTCTGACGCCAAGCTGTGTGCACACACTATCCCTGGCTGCAAACATATACATGGACAGCTACACACCTGCCTGTACACTACAATAGGGTAAATGTCCTGACCCTTGCCCCCTGCCCCTGGCTGACTTGTGCAAATCTCTACAGCTGTGAGGCATTGCCACAGCAAGATAAGCCAATACTGTCATGTTGATGGACGTACAAGTGTGGGATCCTCTGCCAGTACTGTACCAGGGTGCTGAACCGGATACACAAACCCAGCACCAAGTGTCTGCAGCTCCCTCTCCAGAATGGCATAACTTACCATGAATATGTAGGTGCCTGTCCACACTACCAGACACAGCTACAGTCACCCTTGTCCCCAGGACATCACTGTGAGCAAGAATGTCCACCTGACAGTACATGAGGACAGAAAACATCACTGTGTATAACAGTACATGTCTGCATATCTCTACTAACAGCAGTACCACGCAGCTGAAGCAGCACAGACACAATCACCTACAGTACACACTATCCCCTGCACAGTTTGTCCCCATATTGCCAAATGATCGACGATACCCTACAGAAACAGTTTGCTATCTGTAGGTGTACAACATAAAGGTCTGCACTGCAGTACAAACTACCTAGTCCCAATCCACACATTCAATACAATTGGGCATACTGGGCATGCTCACACACTTAGAGAAATGAAGGCAATGTCAGTCGTCAACAACATACTGAAAGGTCATACTGGGCATGCTCACACACATAAACAAATGAAGGCCATGTCTGCAAACACCAGTGGACCAGACATATATGGCAGTCGCAGATGTTAGTGCAGACACTCCACAGTATGCACCACTCATGCTTTGCACACATAGTGGATAGGAATACAGACATATATCTAAGGACAACACACTATAATAAGCCAAACGTAGATGGACATAGATGTGTGGAAGAGGGTGACTGTGACAAGGAGCCATCCAGGCCTGTCTCACCCAACACACAGCCAAAAGGCCACAACCAGATATCACTCACTGTAGATACTAGCCACTGGTATCTGTCAGCATTACAGACTATGTGGTGCAAGTGCTAGCTGTGCAACATGACTGTACAAGGAAGTAGTCACCTAGCAGCTGTATACACGTACCTGTGGAATATGACCCTGCGTGTGCCCGCATATGGTGTGTCAACCTCTCGATGACTGGGTTATGGCCCATGCACACACACTGCCCTCCCCATACCCCTACTATGACAAGCCTTTTGAGGTCATCCACTGTGAAATACACCTTTGGGAATGTTGTGGGTCAGTAATCTCTGTGGCACATCCTATAATTGCATACTGCTGTAGTGTGATAAACTAGTCAGGTAGGAGTTACAATCCCAAACATGGCAACTGTGTGTATTTGTGTGTGTGTGTCTGTCTTTGTGTAGAGAGCAATGCTTTTTAGGCTAATTACACTCCCTATAATTCAAATGCCCTACTTTGGTAAGGCTACTGATGTCATTCACCTAGAAATACACCTCTGGGAAGGTTGTATCCTGGTGATATCAGTAGCATGTCCCATAACTGCATATTGCTGTAGTGTATTAAAATAGTTAGGTAGGAGCTCTAATCCCAGACTTGGCAAGAGTGTGCGTGTGTGTGTGTGTGTGTGTGTGTGTGTGTGTGTGTGTGTGTGTGTGTGTGTGTGTGTGTTTGTGTCTGTCCCTGTCTGTGTAGAGAGCAATGCTTTTTAGGCTACTCACACTTCCTACAATTCAAATGCCCTACTTTGGTAAGGCTGCTGATGTCATCCACCTTGAAATACACCTCTGGGAACGTTGTAGCCCAGTAATCTCCATGGTGCATCCTATAACTGCTGTAGTGTGATAAAATAGTTAGGTAGGAGTTCTAATCCCAGATATGGCAACTGTGTGTGTGTGTGTGTGTGTGTGTGTGTGTGTGTGTGTGTGTGTGGGTGTGTGTATTTGTCCCTGTCTTTATAGAGAGTGATGCATTTTAGGCTAGCCACACTCAGTACAATTCAAATGCCCTACTTTGACAATCCTGATGACATCATTCACTGTGAAATATACCTTTGGGGAAGAGTCACTCCAGCAATCACTGTGGTGTGTCCTATAACAGCATTATGCTGTAGTGTGCTATAGAACTCTGGTAGGGGTTCTATTCCCACACATGGCAGTTGTGTGAGTTCCTATGTCTGTGTAGGGAGCAATGCATTTTAGGCTAGTCGCACTCAGTACATTTCAAATGCCCTACTTTGGCAATACTGCTGATGTCATTCACTGTGAAATACAGCTTTGGGGAAGGAATACTCCAGTAATCTCTATGGTGCATCCTATAACTGCATAGTGCTGTAGTGCAATATACTAGTTAGGTAGGAGTTCTAATCCCAGACATGTCAGGTGTGTGTGTGTCTGTGTGTGTGTGTGTGTGTGTGTGTGTGTGTGTGTGTGTGAGAGAGAGAGTGTGTGTGTGTGTGTGTGTGTGTGTGTGTGTGTGTGTGTTTGTAAGTTGTATCCTGTTTGGATGGGGATGTGATTGTGTATCAACTGGACTCAATGTGGAGTGGGCTTTGCATATTTTGTAAATGGTGGCCCTAGTATATCACAATGTCCACTGTACAGGGACAACAGATGTGAAATATCCGAGAGGCTGGGGGCAAATCCATACCCCTACATGTGACATCAAGGCCAGGAAAAAAGAGTTAGCAACCCTAGTATCACAGAGAAAACACTCTCAACCCATGTGTCATACACACACTTGCCTAGGCAACAGCCACTATGTTGGTTGTACCATGCATATTGCCTACTGATAGTAACCATCTTGTGATTGCAGTGGGCTACAGAGGGCATGGCACCCTGCCCATCTGTCCAATAGGCACGTACATGCCAACAGTTCACCTTCCCCATGTTCCTCACTGGACAACTGCTACACCTGTGGTGCCATCAAATGTGACCCACAAAAAACATACCATGCCTGAAAACATGCCCTGTATGGACAAATGCCACTGACACCAGGGAATACCGGTATCATGCTATCAATGTAGGTGCAGGGTAAACTTGCTGTCCATTACCAGTTCCTGCCACATGAGGCCAGGACTGATACATCTGATGATAACAATCAGTGTACACAACATGGGCCAGACACCCCAGGTACAGTTCCACATGTCACTGTACATGCATGTTGGAGGTGTGCACATCCCAGACACCATCCATGTCATGGACTAAGGAACACATACATGGCAAGCAATGCACAGCATTGACCACACGTAGTAGTCACCCAGGTGACTGGATGGTGAATACAATACCCACCTGTGTGGGCAACTCCAGAAACTACACCTCTGAGCCACGATGCAGACCATTGTCATGTGGGCTGATGCCAAGGTATACCCATCACCTAGCACTGTATAGCTGTCTGGCACAGTCGACCACTACACACCCATGAAGCAATGCACCCATGCATGTCAGTACTGGCACCGTGTGTGTGTGTGTGTGTGTGTGTGTGTGTGTGTGTGTGTGTGTGTGTGTGTGTGTTGTATGATGCGTATAATCACATTCAAAGGGTCTATATTAGAATACCAAATGTTTGGGTGATGAACACCTAAATATTGATTTTCTAATATCAAACCGCATAATGTCGAACATCCCAGGGAAACACATCCCTCGGCCACAACACAAAACATTTCTTTACATCTAAATTAATTGGGGGTCTGTGCCCCCATACCCCCCCCCTAACTAAATATACCAACTTTGAGATCGCTCAACAGTAGGGAAATTGAAAACTCCAGTGAATGGCCAAGGGAAATATTTCCCTACGTTAAATTGGCCATTAGCCATTTTTTGCTTTTGATATTAGAAGATCGATGTTTAGGTGTTCGATCACCTAAATATTCGGTCTTGTAATATAGACCCCCATTCAAACTCAGTACGACCCCCATTGGCATACTGAAGCATGCTTTCCAATGTCAGACACCTCCACATACCCTTTGCCCATATAACCTCTGTATGACCCCTGTGGTGCATGTGATACCTGCACAGTAATGTGTTGTGGCAATCTCACTAGTGATAAGTTTTATTCCTGGATCTGCCAAGTGTGTCAATGTGTGTGCGTCCCAGTGAGAGTGTGGCTGTGTTGATACTGGCACCTGTTCATGCAGACAGGCATGTGTACTACACTTCCCGTATAGCTACCATATCCTTCTTGCAGATGCCACTCACCATTACATATATGTTTTGAGGTCTCCTCAACATGTTACCTATGTGGTGTGTCTGGTAACTGCATAGAAATGTGATAGCACTACATAGTTGTCAGGGGTGTGATACCCTGTGCTGGTAGGTGTGTGACACAAACATGCTTAAGTTTTACTCTCCCACCCCTCCTTGACTTTACTTTGCCTCTGTCTGCCTCTCTCACTCCCTCTCTGGTGGATGTGGAGACCTACACCTGCTTTGCTTAATCAGCAGCATGTGTATTTTAAGTGATGCTCATGATCAGCTGATGGCCTCTGCATGAATTGCAGTCCTCCTCTAGCTGATTGCATCTGGAACAGCTGTGATAACATTCCCATTGCCAATTACATGGAAACACACTCAGGAATCTAGGAACATCATGTTGGTGTTGGGCCTTTTTATTCACTGTGAGCAGGGACTCTTTTAGTGTTTGGCAAACAGCATCCCAGATGGAGTGGGGATTTACCTCTGACAACATACACTGTGGAAAAGGGCAACACACAGGAGGGGGATGTGCCTGACCTGACTGCAGACTGTAAGTGCTGCCATACTGCATTTGGAGTAAAGTTGGTTTAACACTGTGTGTATGGATATGGCTGTCCTCCATGTTTTAATAACGGCCATGTCAGTGCTATGTTTATGAGGGAACCCCATCTGTAGGGTCATCTGCAGACTTGGCAGTGTATGGTGCCTTTTGTTTCATGTGTTACCCACAGAGCACCTATCTGTGGACTGCAGAAGGTAGTGTGAGGATTTCAGTCTGTAGATAGTAACAGCTGTGAGAGTTACTGACTTCATATCCCTCATAGGACATATGTTGCAACCAACCCTGTTACAACAGTAAATGTATGAGGATATCACAGCAACATGCCAGTATTGGCCCTGTGTATGTGCCTCCAGCCACAACTCTGTCAATCTTTGTACGTATGTGATTCAGAAAGAGGTGCATATGTGCTGTACACCATAATTAGTGACATCATAACTGATAACAAGCCAGTGAGATATCAGACTGCTACACATGTTATGTATAGTAGTGGTTATATTTGATGACATCACCTGGACATTCTGTGGTTATGTGTACAGTACTGAGGTCTGTGTATGTAAGGTGAATGTCGACAGTGTGTGTAATGATAATATATCATTTGGCCTGTGTACAGATTGTGGTAGATGTCATTGTTCTTGGTCCCATTCTATCTGATGTTACATGCTGCTCCACTGTATGTTACCCTATCAGCTTCCATGTTTGTAGGGTCATACACACACACACATGTCCCATACCACAGACAGGCATCAGACCACACTGTATAGAGGCCCAGTATATGTAGGGTTAGTGTGTGAGTGGCACATATGAGGATGGTGTTGAACAAATAGTCCATATACTGTAATATAATGCTAGCTTACTATACATGGCTGTGGCTGTGTTCACATTGGTTGTGGTTATGCACTTTCACACTAATGTATCTTACTCTGTGCTGTGACATGCCTGTAGAGTCTGCTATATATGCAGGTACATGTGCATTCCCCCATAGGAAATGTAGGTCAGTGTTGAGCCAGTCAGCCTTTAGCCTGCACAGTGCTTTATTATCTGCCTAGCAGCTTAGTGTGCATACCCAGTAAGATGTAATGTCTAGATACTTGCCAGATGTACTGCTGCCGGTCCTCCCTTAATAGTCATGTATGTCATACAGAGCAGTGGGATGCTGTACAGATGTATGTCAATATCTAGTGGGTAGTATGTGGCCAGGCACCTCTGTACCAGTGCTTAGTATGTGTCAGGACAGACAGGGGTGTGTGAATGCATAACCTATGGGGCAAATGTATACCAGTTGTTACGTGTTATACCCATCTATGACTTTTATCCACATTGTCAGGCTTGGTCCACATGTCTTGCACAAAGGGGTTCTGTGTACACCTCTGGACTGTCCAGAGTGTGTCAGAATGTTCACATATATTAGACAATATATCTGCTGTAGTCCACAGGAGCATTACATGCTAGCAGCAGAACTGTACTATGATGTCCTTAGTATGCCTGTCAGTAGCCAATGGTGCACATGTTAAAAGCAGATGTGACCTCCCACACACACCAAGTCTGTGAAAACAATCCCTATTACAGTAGCAATAGTCTACAAATATACCTGCTATACACACCTGACATCCCCTTGCACTATGGAGTTGGGACAATAGGGTCTGAGGAGGGCTACACTCCATGTTCAGGACATATGGTGAAAATATATGTATATATAATTATCCAGCTATCTATATAGCTATATACACATATACATACCAACATATATAGATGGGTATGTATATGTACATATATATATATATATATATATATATATATATATATATATATATATATATATATATATATATATATATACATATAAACACCCATATATATACATATACTGAGCAATATATGTCCACACATATACAGATAGAGATACATATACATATATATGCATGGATATCTACATATATATTGACATTAGTAGGTATATCAGTATAGATATGTATGCACGGTTCCCATTCAGAAGCCTGAAACATCATAAGCCTGAAAATCAAAATCCTGAAACCAAAAGCCTGAAAATTCAGAATCCTGAAAACTCAAAATCCTGAAAGCCCAAAATCCTGAAACTCAAAATCCTGAAAACACAAAATAGACATACTGATGTCATTGTGGCTTGACTATTGTTAGCCCTGTGGTGTTAGGTCATGCGTTGGGGTCAGGTAAGTGTGCGGTTGGTTTTATTTTAGGGTTAGGGGCGGTTTAAGTGAGTTAGGGTTAGGGTGCAGGTTAGGCATGTATGCAATAGTGACAAATATTGGGGTTAGGGGCGGTTTAAGTGAGTTAGGGTTAGGGCGCGGGACAGGTGAGTGTGCGATAGTGACGGACCTTAGGGTTAGGGTTAGGGTCAGGGTCAGTTGGTAGATATTAGTGTCTTTATAGTGACATATTAGCATTATTTGTGTTTTCAGGATTTTGAGTTTCAGGATTTTGGGCTTTCAGGATTTTGGGCTTTCAGGATTTTGAGTTTTCAGGATTCTGAATTTTCAGGCTTTTGGTTTCAGGATTTTGATTTTCAGGCTTATGATGTTTCAGGCTTCTGAATGGGAACCGTATGCACATATAGTTATAGATATCTACATATATACCAACATAACTAGGCATATCTGTACACATAGGATGCGCATACATATATAGCTATATAGACGAATATATATATATATATATATATATACATATATGTATATATATATATATATATATATATATATATATATATATATATGGGTCTATGTGACTTGGTCGACAGTTCATATGGTCGACTGTTTATTTGGTCGACAGTTCATTTGATCGACAAGCATTTGCCCCCTTCCCCAATGTTGTGTGACCCTGGAGTTGATATATATAGTTAGGGGGGGTGTGGGGGGTGAAGCCCCCCACCTAAAATGCTTGTCGATCAAATGAACTGTCGACCAAATAAACAGTCGACCATATGAACTGTCGACCAAGTCATATAGACCCATATGGATCTGGTTCCCCCCTGTTTGTTGATGTACCATACCACCGACATATTGTCTGTCTGAATTGCAATAGTCCCCATGGGAAGAGAGTTCTGAAATGCTTGCAATGCCAGAAGCATCACCCTCATCTCTAGGACATTGATGTGCAAACGGTACTCGTGATCTTTCCAAACCCCTTGGGCCATCTGTCCCAGATAATGCCCCCCTCCACCCTATCTGAGATGCATCCATGGTTACTGTAGCGACAGGTTGGGGAGGTACAAATGGTCTGCCCATTGTTACCTGAGTGGACTGGATCCACCAAAGCAGATCCCTCTTGCAGGAATCTGTAATGAGAATCTCGTGAGACATGGGTTACTCCTGTATGAACCATTGAGCAAAGAGTAGCCACTGTAATATTCATATGTGAAGTCATGCCAGGGGAACTAGAGTTATTGTCACTGCCACAGAGCCTAGGACCTTGAGGACAAATCTTGCCTGTACTTTTTTCTTGTTGAGCAAGATAGGCGAGGCAGTTTTGCCAACATGTCATTTGTGTTTAAATCTGCACCTACAAAGGTAATACACTGTGATGGCAACAAGGCAGATTTGTCTGCATGTATAGTAATGCCTAGTTTTTAAAATTGATGGATGCTGTAGTCCTTGGCTTTGATTAGTAGCTGCTTGGTGGTGGCAGTTAGGAGCCAGTCATCTAACTATGGAAATACCTGGAATCCTTGACATCTCAGATGAGCCGTGACTACTGCCATGCATTTAGTAAACACTCTGGGGGTTGTGGTGAGTCCAAAGGGCAGAGCTCTGAACTGGTAATGACTGACTCCCAGCTGGAAGTGTAGAAATCTTCTGGAGCGCCTGTCCATCTTTATGTTGTAGTACGCGTCCTGAAGATCTAACAAGCACATTCAATTGTCTTGTCCCAGAAAAGGGAGTATAGACTGCAGTGTTACCATATGGAACTTTGACTTCTTCACGGACATGTTTAGTCTGCTGAGATCCAATATGGGTCTCCAGTCCCCTGTCTTTTTTGGAACTTAAAAGAACCTTGAGTAAATTCCAGATTCTAGCTGGTCTGCGGATACTTCTTGAAAGACTCTTTTTTTCTAGCAAAGTTTGAATTTCTATTGTTGCTTGATCCCTTTGACTGGGTGGAATGTCTGGGATAAACCTTGACAGACATGGTGAACAGTGAAAGAGAATGTTGTAACATCTGGATATAATGGACTGTACCCATTTGTCTTGAGTCAATTTCAGACAGGCTTCTGGGTACAGCGATAGCCTCTCCCCAACTGCCTCCAGAAGCAGACAGTCGGGCCTCCTTTCAGGAGTGTTGGAAGGGTCGACCAGAGAAAGTATCTCTGTCAACCTGGTTCTGCAGACCCCCTCTGCTGTGTGGATGGCATCTTCCATTGTTATTTCCCCCTCTTCCCCTGGGGGAAGGATCACCACGAGCATCAGATAAAGCTCTTTTGGACTTCCTGAACCACATCATTCCACTCTTCTGACCTTTAGAGTAGGTTCTGGTAGCGGCGGAAAAATGGACTCCGATGGCAGACAGAGTCTTACCATCTTGTTGGCTCCTGTTGAGAGTTTCTTTCAATTTTGGCCTGAACAAGGATGAGCCATCAAAGGGGGCATCAATGAAGGAAGATCTGAAGGGTTCAGTAAACTCTCAAAGGAGCATCCAGGAATGTCTCCGAAGAGCTATTCCTGTGCCTGCTGCCCTGCTCACTCCATCAGCTGCATAGGAAATGAGGCGCATGGAGGAGTTAGTGATGGAGGTTAAGGTTGCAAGCTGAGAATTAATCTTATCTGATAAATCCTGGGCTGTAGCACCTTGTGGGGTATCTCCCAGCTCTTTTAGGAGATCCCTCTGAAGTCGGTTGAAATGTAATAAATAATTCAGCTACCACAAGGTATAGGCCACTGAAGAGAAAGTACACTTCCCGTACCTGTCCATCATGTGAGGCTCCTTATTTGGTGGATGAACAGCTGCAGAGGTTTCAGCTAACGCCTTCTTTGTGGCCGGAACCACCAACATCGCATCTACTGGAACTCCCTTAGTTAGATACTGTCTGTCCTCTGGGGCCATAATAAATTTATTTGCCCCCTGCGGAATGGAGTCCACTGATTCTGGAGAGTCCCACACCTTCTGACTCACTACACTCAGGAGAGGGTCGAAAGGTGGAGACACCCAAGAGCTGGAGGGGTGAGAGCCAAATGCCTCCAGGTATACCGACTCATCGTCTGAAGGGGAAAGGGACTTCCAGCTGCCCCCCTGCTTAAGAATTTCCAAGATGCCTGAAAAAGAGACATCCCCAGAGAGCGACTGTGGGGACCTTTCTGAATCCTTCAAGTCAGTATCAGAAGTGACAGACTCAGGGGAGTCTACGTGCTTCCTCTTACACTGTCTCTTCTGAGGGACCTCCTCAAGGAGATGTTCCAGGGAGCTATCAGAAGAGGAGGTTCCACCCATTGGGGTTTCCTGGGGCACTGACTCTCTACTTTGAGGATGATGGAGGGATGATGAAGAGGTGGACACCAGCCCTTTTTGGGGAAGAGAGGCTGGAGCTGAAGGTGGAACAGAATTTGTGGAGAGCACACTCCACATCACCTCAAAGGCCCTGCGATCCTGGGCTGACAGAGACTCCAATCTTGAGGGGCCGGGAGATCTCTCCAGCACCGAGGAAGGTGGCTCTGAGGCTGATGTGGGAGCCTAACTCAACCGAGCCAAAAGCATCAAGTGGGTGAGTCGGTTCCGACATGGGTCCGAGCCGATCAGGAAGTGTTGACCCCCAGATCCCTCGATGGAAGACAACATCAGCGAGACTGGAGCAGATGTCAGAGCTGAGGTATCAGGAGTGATTACTGGATCCAATGGTTCCAGCACAATGACTTCCATACTCTCTGGCTCTGAACTCATCCGAGTCGGAGGAGAAATCAGTGTTATCTGAGGTACAGTTGTCAGCTCCATGATCCGATGGCTCGAGAGAATTTCTGCTAGGGCCTGAGTCCAGAGCAGCCTCTTCACAACCCGCCCGATAATCTGGAGGATCAAGAGGAATGGCTTGACGATTTGTGGATACCTGCCACAGACTGTAACAAAGGAGATTGTGGAACTGAATGAAAAGGTTCCAAGGATGGTGACCGGCTCCTTTTTTCGGCTCTGCAATGGTCTCGAGGAGACAGATGGAACTGAGGGAGGACCAGATTTGTCAGAACTGATAACTTTCGGATCCAAGGATGCTGTATCTTTGAAACTGCTTGATGTCTCAGACACAGGAGCTGATGAAGCATCCTTTTTAGACTTAACCAGTTTTGAGGTCTGATTACTTTCTTCAACTTTCAACAAGCCCCATAAAATGAGCTTATTTTTCCTCTCTTGTAAGACCCTTGCACTGAAGATATGAAAAAAGGGAGCAGGAGTCTTGGAGATGGACTGTTTCTAGACAGTAGACACAACTTGTGTGTCCGTCTGTTATAGACATTTTCTGAGTGCATGAATCTCACTTTTTAAATCCAGATTGTTTGTGCTCCTTAACAGATTCTTTAGACATGTTTACCTGTGAAAAAAACTAACACAACAGTAAATATTAACTACTATAAAAGGTAGAAGCAAGATAGAAAAGGCTTTGTTTTTTTACAAGAAAAATGGAAAGGATAGGGAAGAGGAGAAGTCTCTAAATTAAATGACAATCTTCTCCAACCCGAGTAGAAGCCTTTAATTTAAATGGTGACTCCTTAAGGGAAGAAAGAAGGTGAAAGAATCCTCTAACTGAAATGGATTCTTTAACTAGATAAGGTGAAGAGAGAAAAACAAGGCTCAGAAGGACAGCCACAAGGAAAATATAGCCAAGAATACTACAAACACACAAAAAGGCACTATACTGTACCTGGGAAAGGTAAACTAAGAAGAAGTAATAAGTTTTAGGAAAGTTATCCAAAAAACAGTATAATACTAAATTTTGCTAGCCTGAGCCAGCGAAGACAATCCCGAAGCTTCAAGTGGCAAATGAGATCTGGGGAACAGCCGCTAAGTACCATGGGATAGATTATAACCTTGAGCCAGTAGAAGCTCTCGAGCTTTGGTATATGGCCGAGTTGGAGCCGAGATTCGGCTCCGAACCCAACCAGCAAGAATGAAAGTGATATAGGACAACATAACATATATCTTTGAGTGACTCTTGAAGGAAGTCATATTTCATATGTAAAATATCATCCAACTCCTAATTCCTTCCATTATATTTTGTAGTATTAAATCATCTACACGTAACTAGATGTCAAGGACCTCCAGACATTCCCTGTTAACCTGTAATGTCTCCTTGCTTGTTTTGTTTTCCCAAAGATTGTAGCATATATTTTGACTTATTTTATCACAAAGTTCTCCAATTTTAAGTAATAAGCAGGAAAGCTAAAGTGACCCTATGCACTAAAAGGCACAGTATCTTGTAAAACATGCTTCAAAGGGCATAATTCAAAACCACAAATGGATGCACATAAACTCTTGCTGTCAAATATGTGTGCTCTATCAAAATATGCAGTTTATCAGTTCAAGAACTAAAGCTATAATTCTTTGAGTAAATGGTGTGACTGGGGACTTCATGCACTGGGGCAGAGATGCAGAGGAATCAGTCAGTCCCATGACCTATGTACTACCCCCTATGTATTTCCCTAATCTCTGAATCTGAGCTTCTCTTAAGCTGCCTCACATGTCTTCAGCACCTGTCAATATATTCCAGTTTCCCGTATGTCTAGTTACTCTTTCTTGGAAGCAACTAATTGTATCATTATCTCCCTAAATGCACTCTTTTGAAATGCCTTGTAGAAAATATTCACTGAAAATAATAAACTTAGTTACTTCCATGAAAACTTTAATTATATATAACATGTACCTCATCTAACAAAGTTTCTTCTATTGTAAAGGGACATATTCTTGTAACATAAATGACCGCACCCCTATGCCTGGACTCTTGAAAAACACAGAGCTATAGCAATGGAGTTTGGTACCCAGGGTGACACATCTAGACAAATCTATAGTGCACCCCTCTCTTGACCTTGCCCCTGCCCTATGCCAGCTTTTCACTTTTTCTGCCCCTGTCTCTCTTTCTCTCTCTCTCTCTGTTTATTTCTATACCAACTTTATGATCACCCAAATTCTTGAGAAGAGAGAGAGTGTATTGCCTAATGAACAGGATTCAAAATAATTCACTACATACTACAGAAATTATCTATTAACAAACTTTGTTTCTACTTTTGAACAGAAAGTCTACTTTAATAGTGTATTTGGCTAACAAAACTAGTGACATAAAACAGTAACTAAACAGAATTAATACTTCAAAACAGCACTTTAGCCATGCAGTTCAACAATTCTTTAAGATAATGCAATAAGGGAAAAAAAGGTTAATACATCACTGGTTGGCACCTCATCGCAGACACCTCATTGACTGAGGAGCCCAAAGCAGTCTGACTGAAGATTCCAACAGGTTACAGGCCCAGGCAATGTGTCCATTCCATGGAGAACTCCAAACCAGACCCCTGTGAGTCCCCATCTTATATAGGCTCCTTGTTTACACAAAATCAAACATGTCCTATAACTACAATGTTCTTTGATCAGAGTATTCTCGTATTAAAATGTTCTCTTCTCACAGGAAAAATACAGACTGCATGACAGCAAACAGGGGTGGTGGCCAGTCATCCTGGATGTTTCAGTAAGCCTGCCAAATTCCCGTGATCATACTCTCTAAAATATGTAAACAACAGAATATTCTACCAAACTATTAAGCTGAGTCATCATAACAACTTGTATTGCCAAGCTTATTCTGACCTTCTCCCCTAAATACATAGAAGAGAGTAGAAAAGCAAAATGTTAAGCTGGATATTAACCCATTAACAGCAGAGTGTCGGTGATCAGGCTTACACATAGTCAGTAGTCAATTAGCCATATCTGTATTAGAATTGGCCTCTTGACTATTGATTCTATGTGTAAGATAAATAGCTCACTTTACCAGCTCTTTTATACATACAATAAGTCAAATAGCAGTTCCAAAAGGTTAATAAAATCACAATTATCATCACAATTAGTACAGGGTGAATAAGCCAGTTTTGCAACCTAGTTCCTGATGATGACCATCCAGTAAAAATATCCCACCAATTATGTGATGCATCTGATTCTGTTTTCTTAGTCAAACTAATCATTTTTTTTTCCTGTGATGATACTTTTCATTTCATGATACAAAATAGTATGGTTTACTATTTGCAAATGTTCTTTAAGATGTTACGTATTGTTCAATACTTGATATAAAGAGTTCAGGTAAAATGTCAAGTTGTGATATTCCAGGTTCTCTGGTAACCAGGTATAAAATACATTAATATGAGTCTCAGGAGAAATATGGAAGTTTTGTTATGCCTTTTTAAATGAGTTACATTACTTAGACAGCCTACAAAAGGACTTTTCAAGGCATATGTCAATGTTTGATTTGTTACTAAACACATATCAATTGTGGTACTATTTCCACAAACATCTCAAAAGTAGAAGGTAATATTATTAGAGTTTGTAGAAGCATAACGCGCAAATTAAAATAAATTTATCAATGGTGACCCTGACGAACGTTCCTAGCCTGTATCCAAAAACAGGGGGAGTGAGTGGGTAATGCCTTGTATAAGGTCACTCCTGTAAAAGCTCAGTAACTAACGTTTATGTGAAGTACTTCAGATTTCTACAGTTTTCTACAGTTTGCAGCAATAATACAGTTTATTAGACGTCTAAATCCGGAGTGAGACTGCATTGCAGGAAGGTAAGCAGTTCCATAAATTCTTCAAAAAACATACAATACAAAGTTGTAAGACTGAAACTGCCAGTTTTACTGTACCAGCTTCACAAGTGACTACAGAGACTGTTCAACCATCTACAGTAAAGCAGCTTGGCCATCTGCCTCTCTGTTGACTGGTAAGAAAAATTTTCTGTGTTACATACAGTAGGAATGCCATAGAGGTAATAATAATAATAACATAATGAAATGTATATACAGCATATTAGAAAATGTAAAACCTTATTAGGGCAAGTTAATAGTAAGGCATTATGCAAATGGATTACAATATTTGACTGGTATCTGAAACAAAATCATGTGTAGTATAAAAAATGTTTATTGTGTGTACAATGTCATACAAATACAGTGCATGCCACTATTCAAAGGTTAGACTGTGCAGACAAAAATTGTAATGGTAAAGAACCAGAAAAAGATAATATGCTGACATTATATTCAAATGTTAGATAGTTATGTTCTGTCACCAGATGTAAAAGGTTTATTTCAGAATTGCAACAACAGTCAAATCAGTTACTGACAGAACCTCTAGTACATTTTGTTACAAAAGAATGTAATAAACTTCTAAAAGAAAGACACAATGAGTTCAGGAAGCTTAGACAAGTTATACATACATCTTTTCAAAAGTGCATAGGAGTTTTAGATTCGGCAGAACAGGTTACTGAAAAATATCAGAAAGACCATGCAACATTACAGGAAACTCTTCAACAGCAGTTACAGGATAAAGGAAATAAATTAGCTGAACTGACAGAGACTGACTTCCTCCACACATTGGGAAAGAGCAGGAAACTACAGCTGATCTGTGCAAAAGAGATATATTTTATAATATGTTTATGTTTTGAAAATGGTTAAGCATACATGCTAAGATCTGATGTATGGACAAATCATTCTTAAATGTTTTACTTTCATTCAGTTAAAGCAAGACATTTTTCATTAGTACAGTAAAATAGACCATATAACTGCTATTCTAATAGCATAGTCAAAAAGTACACAACAGTTTTAGTGTATAAGAATCAAATGAAAATAGTTAATAACAGTAAAAATTTAAAGTCACAAGACTGACATGCATGTATTTTCTTTTCATCTAAAATACATATGTTACAATGCACAAGAATAACAGACAAACAACAGCAAATATAAATAATGTAAATATAAACATATGTTAGTTAAGCTAATATCTATTTTGTTTTTTACAATGTTTTATAATTGTATAGTAACACCACACCAAACAGTTAAAGTTCTGAATTTTAAAAAGAAATAAAATCACAAATGGTATTAGTCAAACAGTTTTTGTAAAATTAATGGTAGGGTAGTTAAATAAATAAAAAATACTGAAATCCATGTAAGCTAATTGTAAAATAATGTCTATTTATGTAGTATAAATGCACAGTTATACAAATCACAAATACTTAACTAAAATGTGAGTTCAGACCTTACTAGACTAGATGAATAGTTACAGGAAATGTTGCAAAGATAAGATAAAAAAAAACAAGACTGATTGCCAGACAAGTGGCTTGAGTTTTTCTTAAAGCATTATTGTTATTAAAACATAATTGTTAAATGATTCACATGCAACATTATTTGGTAATTGTAATAAAATGTCACAATTGTGCATAGATGCCACTGATAATCTGTTTGCAAGTAAATGTTAAAAGAAAAAAAAACTCAGTTACATCAAGTATAGCCAGAAAATAGGCCATAGTATACATACAGTTTAAATCAATTATGCAAAAGGGTATAAATACCTACTAGTGGTAATAAACAGCAAAAGCTTTATAAAAAATGATCAAATCAGACAAAGGTCCATAGTTTGTTAACCTAATAAAGCAGATAAACAATAGTGCAATACTACAGTAGGAGGGGTATTTTTTAAATTTTACATTGACTGTGTAAGCAGTATGTATTGCAAAAGGGTTTAAAATAAAGCTACAGAAAGAAAATAATATCTCATTCCTTCTTGACAATACTCTTTTAGGGGGGAGGGGAAAAACATGTATTAGTGTATTAGAAATACTGGTAAACAGATTAAACCTGACAGGATAAGATAGTTTACAAGTTGCTAATAGCTATCATAATGGTTATTGTATTTTTTAGTATTACATTGTATTTACAACCTGTTAAACTGTAAAGCTATACAATAGATGGTTTAAAAAACAAGCGATGGCTTAAAATTGCCTTATTACAGCTATACAAGAGAGAGTAAAGATATGTAAAAAATTGAACAAGACTGGTCACTATTTTAATATGTTTTTGGCAAAACAATGTTGGTATAAAAAAGCATGAATGTTTCTAATTGCTGAGTATGTAGTTTAAAATAACAGGATGCATGCCTTTGGTGCCAATTCCACTAGATATTTCTAAACAGACATAAACATTTTCCAAGATTTTGCTTAATATTAATGTTATTCAATTTGTAAGATTAGACTATATGCACTTTATAGTCTTTAATTCAGTACAAATAATGGTCTTTGTATGTACAAATATAAAAGAATTCAGTACAAATAAAATTAATTCCTAGTAATGAATCTGTGTAAAAAATCATGTTTAAAAAAATGGGTCCAGGGTACCTACTAGATTGAAATGTATGAATAGCAAACAGTCTGTGTAAATACATACTGTACAGGATACATTGTAATAAGTTCAAAAGTAATTTATCAAGTTGTAATATTATCACTGGTTTTAAGTTGAAGTCTTATTACTGGTTTTTGAACCACCATTTTATCTGTATCAGTATTGGTTACCCAGTTAAAAAAATTATATTAAAATATTGTATTCATACAGCTAATGGACTAATATGTAAGTAGCATTTTTCAGTGTATACTTCACTGTCAACTAAAGTGTATGGGTAGTTTAGAAATGTGATGGTTAAAATGACATTGAAACTGTATATTTTCAGCAGTGTATAAATGCTTGCAGTAGCACATGGTTCTTGTCTCTTATAGTTAATTCAACAGTTGCAAAGAGTAAATGGAACAGTTCTAAGTCATAAATTAAATTCTGTGATTGCAAAAGAATAAATTAATCAAGTTAAAAAATAAAACTAAAGCAGACAGCTCATAACTGATGAAATATTTTCACAGAATGGTCTGCAAAAGAAAAAGTTGTTAGATACATTCAGTTTTGGTAGTAATAATTGATATAATTGTATTAACTATGTAAAATTGCATTTTGACTTGTATCAAAAGAAGACTAAAGGTTTTGTTTCTTAATGTGTTTTCTATATAATGTGATCAAAAATACATATCAGTATAAAGTATTTTGAGTATGTTTAAAAAAGAGGGAATTGTTAGAGATTATGAATATAAGGCTGAAATTCATTTTGTTGTAAATATGCTGAAAGATAAAGCATAGAATAAAAAGTTTGCTTGAATATATGTATAAAGTTTAGCAATGTAAAATGGGAATTCATACTATATGTATAACAGACAGGCTTCTCTTCACAGCATCAGACATGATTTTCTCATGTTTGCAGAACAAATATCTAAACTCAGCAATACGTGATGTTTTTTTCAATAGGAACAGACCAGATGTTTCCTTTCATACATCTGTTATTCTGATTGTGTGCATTTGTGCATTTTCACATCAGTGGAACTGCTGACAGGACAACAGAAAAGTCTAAAACAGACATTATGTGACTTCCCACAGAAGGCCAAAAAAGATACCAAGAGAAAATAACAAAATCTATGTGCATGACTAGCACTCTATATAACAATTGTAGTAGTTCAGTTATGAGAGAGAGGGACAGAGAGAGGTATTTTGTAGAAGTCATCATTCATATCTGTAATGAAGGAAAACTTTGTAAATATATGCTACAATCTGACTGAAAGAGTATGTGTTGTTTGTTATAAAATAAGTTATCTGTAACTGTGCTTATAGCTGCAAAATATATTTCTTTATCAGTGTGCAATTTGAAAGGCTTGGTGCTTTAAACAGACTACAGATGGAGTCATGCAAAGCTCTGTGACTTTGATTTCAGCAGTAAACAGTACAGCATAGAAGCAGAGCATGCAAATTAAAATAAATTTATCAAATATAGTCCATTTACAAATGTTGATGGAATTGAAAAAAACACAGTTTGTATATAGGGGGATGCTATCCGCAAATAAGTCCATCAATGTTTCAGTTTGTGTGTCTTGTTTGAGAAGTCAGTGTAGTTTTCTTCTAAATGGGGTAACCCAATATTGAAATGGATACAAAGGAGGTCCAAATACCAGTGGCAAGGTTGCAAACTGACACATTATTTTTTTTTGCATTTGTGACATTATAGTGGATGACATAACCTGTACAAAGACTATCTGTACATTTTGTTTTATCAGAAAACAGCCTTATCCATTTAGTACTGGGTATTCATTGATTAAACAACTGTCTCCATATGTGCTCATTTTTGAGCATTAAGTTGGTTTGCGCAATATTTTTTTTTTTACATTGAAACATTAAAGCTGTTATTATAGATGGACCATCATCCAGTAGTTGGACATAAAAATGTCCTCTACTCACCCTTCCAAATAGTTACATTTTTTTTTTGGAAGTCAAATTAACAGTAGAACATCCTTGTCCAGCAGGGCAGGTAAAAGTACCTTGTATCCTATTCTGTGTACTAGGACCCCCATCCCCACTGGATTACTGTTGAGTTGACTCTGGCTGC
Organism: Protopterus annectens; assembly: GCF_019279795.1. NCBI lineage: Eukaryota > Metazoa > Chordata > Ceratodontiformes > Protopteridae > Protopterus > Protopterus annectens. Next base: position 158,643,140 of record NC_056731.1, read on the forward strand.
TTTTACTCCTGGTGTTACACACTCTGCCAAAGGGACTCCATAAAGCACAGCAAGGACACCAACAGTTAGGATTGCATAGACTGGAGTTAGAATCTGAAATCAAAGGAAAGCAGCATGATTATTCTCACAAATAATACCAGTCTGCTGGTACATATTCCCACTTTTTCTTTCCTGGTTTAATAATTAAAACAGCATTGTCATTTCCAGTAGCAATAACTTCTGCTTGTTCAAGTTGTTTATTGGGTTCATGGACCCATATTTTTGCACTTGAATTGATTTCATGCATACAGGATATTTATTCCCTCTCAAAGGTAGCAACAGGTGGTGGCTGACCTCTGGTGAATGTGTCGCCTAACAAAGGTACAGTAAATATTTGGGCTACCCTATACTTTTTCCATACATAAACATTCTCATTTGAAGTATTTAACAAAATAATTTTAAGTTCCCCTTAGTAATCTGCTTTAATAATTTCATCCACACCCCAAACACCTTTTAAAGCAAGTGTTGAGTGAGGCACTATCCAACCAAAATACTTTGTTGGAATTTGAATTTCAATTTCAGTCTTGATCGGTTGAACTGACTGTGGCAGTATTTTGTAGGCATTTATTGAATATAGACTTAGTCCTGCAGTCTCAGGTGTGGCTCTAGTAGGAGCTAATGCACCTGCCTGACTTTCCCAATATGTGTTTGTTTCTGTTGTCACATATGGTTCGATCTGCAATGCTGGAGTTAACATTCTCATTAATGGTGTTTCTGTTTCTGAAATTGGTCTATTATTTAAAATCTGTAATGTCATATTTAGATTATATCTCCAGTTTTGCAGAGTACCATTTCCTAGTTTTCTTAACTGATCTTTAAGTAATCCATTCATTCTCTCAATTAATCATGCTATCTGTGGGTAATAGGGTATATGAAACACCCATTCAATATTATACCGTTTTGCAAAGTCCTGTACTATTCTCCCTTTAAAGTGAGAACCATTGTCACTTTGTATTTATAAAGGCATCCCATAATACAGAATGATCAAATCTATGGTTTTCAGAGTACTTACCTGTGTCGCTCGCCGGCACGTAAAATCAATAAGGTATCCAGAATAAGTGTCTACTGCTGTACATATGTATTGGCTGCCCTTATTAGATGGTAAAGGACCAATATAATTAACCTGCTATTTTTGTCCTGGTAACTTTCTCATCCTATATGTCCCTGAACTGTATAAGGTATAGGCCTTTGTTTCTTATACTGATATACCGGGCACTGTAATATAACAGTTTTAATTAAATGTAATGAAAGTGCAGTTCCTCTTGTTTGTGCCCACCTGTAAGTGGCTTTTTCTCCCAGATGTATGCATTTCTGATGTGCCCATTTTGCCATCCCCATCTGATCAAAATCATCTTATGTATTAACTTTTGAAATTCTTGTTTGTTCACCTGTAACAGAATTAAACCATCGTTCTAGAGAGTCTGTAGAACAATGTGCATCAACCTATGAATTTCCAGTTCCCCATCCAATTGTCCCAGTTACACTTGAATTGGGTTAGGGAAGAACTCTCCTTCACATGGATGGGGAACCTGTTCTAGAGACGGGGTAGTCTCTGGAATACATACCTGTCTTTCTAGCAAGTCCTATTCATCTCTTTAGAATGGGTAATTCTGGTGCTGTTTGTTTTGGGGATATGCAGGAAGCCCATCAGTCTGGGGTCTGATAATGCCTTACATGCTAGGTATAGATTTTCTTTCAGCATGTAGGAGACAAAATACAGGGATAGGGCTTTGAGGTGGTCGGCATAAGACATGTTACTTCTGCCCTGTATTCTTTTAGTGAGGAACCTCTGTGGACTTTCCAGTTGCTGGATGTGCCTGGTTAAGTACATACCAAAGAGGTCATTGAACTCAGTGATAGGTCTGATTAATACTGAATACAGCTGAACAATGACCTCCTTGGACCTAGATTCCATATCTTTGTTTATAAGTTGCACAACATACAATGCTTTTTTTGTCTACAGTAGATACATGAAGGTCAAAGGCTAGATTAATGTATGTCTATGTGTGTCCCCAAATCCCTGACTCCTGGATTGACTCTTAGGACTGTACTTTCAATATGACAGTTACCAGGGTGAATAACTTCCTGAAGGACACTGTTATGAATTTCTTAGCATTTAGTTTTAGTGCATGGCTCTGGCTTAAGTTATTTGTTTGTGTCAGCTCTTCCTGGAGAACATTAGTGTTGGTAGGGGACTCTGACTGCTCCTAATTTACAATCATCTGCAAATTTAGTCAGCCAGAAGCCCTTGACATTGGCCTTGACTTCAGAGAAGTAATGCCAAAATGAACAGACCCAGGACTGATCCCTGAAGAACTATGTTTGTGACTGGTCTCTTAGTAGAGGTAGACTCCTCAATTCTAATTTCCTGGATCCTGTATGTGAGCCAGCTGGCTATAAACTAGATGACACAAGGATTTATACCTAACCTCTTGCATTTGGCAATAATGCCCAAGTGGGGTATTTTGTCAAATCCTTTGGCCAGGTCAAGGTAGGCAGTGCAAACAGTCTTGCCCTCACCCATTGCTATTGTGACCTTCTCCAAGAAGTTCAGCAGGTAGAGTAGGCATGACCTGCCCTTGACGAAATCAATTCGCATTGGATCCATTGCTTGGGGGTATATCACTACTGATTATTTCCATGATAATTCTTTTCATGGCTTTGCATAGAAGACTAATGAGATTTATGGATCTGTAGTTTCCAGAGTCTGTAGATGGTCCACTTTTGTGCAGAGTGATTGAACACTGTTGCTGTTCCCCATCAGTGAGGTACACAAGTTGGCCTGAAAATATGTTTTACATTGTGATTCTCTAAGTTTATTTTTTTGTATCATGTGAATGAGTCTAGATGATGAGACTTACATGTCAGTAGCACACTGCTTTACACACACACGCATACACATGAGCATATACTATTTTCCAGATAACATAGCCTAGAATAGTGATGGCATGCTTGTTTTCCCCATATATATATATATATATATATATATATATATATATATATATATATATATATGTATGTATATATATATATATATATATATATATATATATATATATATATATATATATATATATATATATATATATATATATATATATATATATCGACATACATACACAAGGGTAAAAATTTTGGTGAGAACCTCCAAGACTTAAAAAATATATACATATCAGTAGTAATGCTCCATCACCCCATCATTTTTCTTAAGCTGGTTTACTTGACGTTATATACCATTGCCTTTATTTAACTGGGTTTCCATTATAATTTATTATAATCCAAAAAGAGAAAAGAATGGCAGGACACTGCTGGATTAAGTCCTTCTTTATTAAAACAACCAAAACAGCCAAGGATAAGCGCTTTCTGATGAAGGGTACCACACCCGAAAGCGCTTATCCTTGGCTGTTTTGGTTGTTTTAATAAAGAAGGAGTTAATCCAGCAGTGTCCTGCCATTCTTTTTGGATTTTGCTGTTTGCTGTTTGGTGGGACTTTAGTCATAGCACAGAACTTTTGGATTTTGGACTTTAATTTATTATAATGTGTGTTTTATTTTTATTTTAATATGCCTTGTACTCATGCAGGGGTTTAATTTTTTTATACTATATCTTCATATTTGACTCTCTGGCCTAATTATGCCTGTCAGAGTATTTCAGTTTGTGTGTGTCCATGTGAGCGTGTGGGTGTGCGCATGTGTGCACGTGTGCGCATGTGTGCACGTGTGCGCATGTGTGTGTGTGTGTGTGTGTGTGTGTGTGTGTGTGTGTGTGTGTGTGTGTGTGTGTGTGTGCAATCTTACTCCCTAGTTAGAATTGTTGTTCTTTGGAATGATTTTGTTTCATGTTATTCACTTTTGTGTTATACTGCTACATTTCCTATTTGTGGATTTTATGCTTTTGCTTCATCGGGAGGTTATTCATAACCTTTTTGGTTGCATTCTACTTTTCCGTAAGAGATAATGTAGCAACATTTGAGTTTTTAGTGTTTTTATTACAGTAATTGTGTTTAATGTGTGCCATAACATTGACTTCTGTTTCATTCTATTTTTTTAATTACTATGTTTATGCATCTTGCTGGGGCCATGCATGTCCGTGTTTTTTCCTGCTTAATGACATTAGTTGACTGCAACTTGCTGGATTTTGAAGTTCGTGAGACAATAGGCATTTGTGACTGAAAGTGAGGTCTAAGTGGCCGGCACTAACCACAGTCAGTCTGTTGCCTAGCATTGCAGACTTCATGCAGACATGTAACATAAACAAACTACAGATATACTGAGCCAACATCTGCGGCCATGGCTTTCTTTTAAAACCACAAGTAAATGCTGTAGTCTTTTGACAAGACAATAAATAGATGGTGGTACAGATCACTTTATACACAGACCTAAAAATGTAATGAATCACCACTTTATTACAGCCATTTTACAAGCTTTGGAATTCAATTTAACTGTTTTTCTGATTTTTTGATTGCTGCACTTTATTGAATAGTTTTTCAACTGCATTTACTGTTACAGGCTACACACTCAAGTGACTAGCCTTTTAGAGCCTTAAAAGTGAATTTTATTGCTGCATTTACTGTCTTCTTGTTTCTGTAACAAAAAAAAAAAATCCTATCTACTTGCTCATTTCCCACCTTTTTCTCAAACTGGAATAGTCCGGATCTCAGATTTGCTGATTTCAGGACTGTATTTTGTGTTCTGAGTTGTCCAGACCTTACTGAGATAGAAGGAAGTGTTTCTGCTTATCAGTGGGAGTGGTAAGCTCTGAGCAGCCTATCACTAGAGGAGTAGTTTCCAGCTCAGGAATTGTATTTTATTGGCCATTTTGGACTGCTTCTATCCCTTTCAACTTTCTGACTTAAAATCACATTTTTGCACAGATTTGAGCTTGTTTTACCCCAGCAGCAGAAAGGAGAGAGAGAGAGAGTTTGCTTGATCCTAAGTACCTGCTTTTGCTTGCCGCACTTTATTACAGCCGTTTTACAAGCTTTGGTATTAAATCTGTTTTCTGCTGATTTTTTGCCTACTACACTTTATTAAATAGTTTTTTCAACTGCATTTACTGTTACAGGCTACACACTCAAGTGACTAGCCTTTTAGAGCCTTAAAAGTGAATCTTATTGCTGAATTTACTGTTTTCGTGTTTCTGTAACAAAAAAAAAAAAAAAAAAAAAAAAATGCTATCTACTTGCTCATTTCCTGCCTTTTTCTCAAACCGGAATAGTCCGGATCTCAGATTTGCTGATTTCAGGACAGTATTTTTCTGTTCTGAGTTGTCCAGACCTTGCGGAGATAGAAGTTTTTCTGCTTATCAGTGGGAGTGGTAAGCTCTGAGCAGCCTATCTATCACTAGAGGAGTGGTTTCCAGCTCAGGAATTGTATTCTATCAGCTATTTTGGGCTGCTTCTATCCCTTTCGACTTTCTGACTTAAAAACCCGTTTTTGTGTAGGTTTGCACGTCACGTAGCACCGCTAAGCTAGGGTAAACTATTACCGATGCCTTAAAGTCTGCAGTTCAAATTTTCCCTTAGATCTTGCTAGCTTTCATCTCCGAGCACTCAGACTAGACCTCTAAACCTAGCACTTGCTCAGAACCTCTTGCAGCAGTTATTGCAAGCACACTAACTGCTATTGCACTAAAAACCCTCCATAAAGGTAATAAAAACAGTTTCAGTACTTAAAAGAAAGTAAAACAGCTCCAGTACTTAAATAACTAAGCACCTATCCAGGCATGTCTAAAGGTCAGTTCCCTATGCTTTCTCCTATTAATCTGGTGAACCTGGGCATCCTGAGGCAATGTAGCAATTGCCTCATGTACACAGACAACCCTCTCTTCCTACATCCAAACACATCCACTTGTGAGAGATGCACTTACATATCAAAACTAGAGTCCATGTTCTCTCCAACCAAGACTGGGCTAGCCAGTCAAGAGGAGAAGCTAACACATATATCACACCACATAGAACACATAGCTCCCCAGATCACACACTACCACACCTCTCACATAGTAACACAAAACACACACACACTTTCGTGGAAGCTCTCATTAAAAATCTGCCCAAACAACAAAGACCTCTGAGGCAGAAACGCAGCAAAAAACTCATCCAAACACAACCCCGAGACACATAGCCCACATAAACAGTGTGCCACTCAGCCTAAGCCCCTACGGCAAAACATTTTACTCAATACATTAGTCATAGGTGACTCAATAGTAAGGCACACTGATGTCCCTCTCACTAGGTTGAATAAGGAGAAAGTTACTGTCAGCTGCCTGTCGGGTGCCAGGATTTGCCACATAACGCATGCACTTGGGTCTCTCCACAACAAGTACAAATATAACTCTGTAACTGTCCATGTTGGTGTGAATGACCTAAGACGTACCTCCCTGGACTACATGAAAAGAGACATTGAGGAGTTCTCAGATCTTGTAGCACAGGCAGGGATGACTCTAGCCCTGAGTAGCATCCTACAGTCACCCAGAATGATACCACAGTACAAGCAGAAAATTATCGACTTTAACAATTGGCTTAGTTTCTGGTGTCATTCAAAGGGGATCCAGTGTCTGTCTGCCTGGGATGACATAATAGACCTCAATGCTTTGCCAGACATGGCCTGCATCTGTCACCCCTGAGATTCCGGATACTGACCAAGGTTCTTGCCACCCCTATGGTGCCTTTTTTAGGCAATGCCCTGAAGACAAATTTACCACCATAACAACTGCAAGAAAATGCAACCTGAGGGTAATGCTACTCAACTCTAGAAGTCTAAATCTCAAAATGCACTCACTTGAGTCGCTCCTTAAACTGGAGAACATCGACCTCTGTGCAGTAACAGAGACCTGGTTCAAGGCTCCAGAGAGCACACTAGTGCTACCAGGCTACAATGCATATCACACCTTTCGGCCCCTAAATCTGGACCAAAGCCCTAAAGGAGGTGTGGACCAAGGCCCCAAAGGCTGTGGTGTATCCATTTTCATAAGGGACATGCACACCTCCAGACTAGTCTCCCAACATAATGCAACAGAAATACTTCAGGTACAACTAACACTGGATAAAACTGCAATCCAGGTTGTAGCCTGCTATAGATCCCCCACAATGCCTCAAGACACCCACTCTGCATTCCTGAACACCCTGGAAAGCATTAAGGTTCAACCTTATACCCTTATACTGGGAGACTTTAACTACCCCTCAATTAGCTGGGAAAACTACACCTGTTCCAACTCATTTGCCCAACAATTTCTGGAATTCATTAATTCCAGTGCCGTGGACCAACTCTCATTCTCACCCCTACCAGAGGTAGAAGCATACTCAACCTGGTCATTACAAACATGAGGGATCGCTGCTCTACACAAGTCATCAACTCCTCCCTGGTAGGAATACTTTATCTTTCAATTCACATGAAGGCAGTGGAGTTTTACTGCCAACTAGGAGAGGTAAGGAAGAAGAATAGTAACGACAAACATAATTAGGTACTGCTTAATTTGTACCACTGTAACTCTCTACACCATATTTTAAAAAACAGCTCATCTGCATTCCTTGCTGCCTCACTAGTAGCTGCAGCTACACATAATAGGACCTTTCCTGTGGAATCATGTCAACAGACTGATACTACTCTCCCTGGATACTAAACCTCCTAAATGTTTCAACAGTAGCACTTTCACTTTTGGTGAAACTTGGAATAAATCTTTTTTATGTTATTTATTTATTTATATATTTTTGTAGGGGGCAATCCCCTTGCACTCCCATATCCTCAAACGTATATATACCTAATGCAAGGTCACATAATAGTGAAGAAAAAGGAATTATCCACTACCACTAAAAGTACTTTCTGAGAAACATTTTGCCTGAATTAGCAGTCACCTAAACTGCTGTCTGTGTTCCCATTTTATGTTGCAGGAACTATGGTGTAGAACTCCCCCTTACAACTGCACTAACTCAATTACCCATTTTGGTCTAATTTTCTAGATATCCCAGAAAGCAGTGCTCCACTATAAAGCAGATGCAGCCGCAGTGATAGTTACTCAATTCAGTATCATATTATTGTTCATAACAGGTCTCTGGATAATGGCACATTGATGTCCTTTAATTAATGGATGTAACAGTATTATATGTCTGTAGAATTAACTTTGTTTTTGTACTGCAAATTTACATCTACTACTGTAAGCCTAAGTCTTTACAAGTAACATGCAATGCTGTTATTACTTACCTGTAAAATAAATGTAGAATAAATATAGGTTGACAGTTTTCAGATACTATACATACCAGTTTACGCACACATGCATACATGTGTATGAGCTTCACTTTAATACCAGTATCACTGAAAAGACAATACATGACAAACAAATAGATGAAGGACTCTGCTGCTACATTAAAAGGATGTCTGATTCAAATTGGACTAACAAAGTAGGTACAATACAGCATTTGCAGGCCTGGGCATGCAGTGGGTATTTGCAGGGCCTGATCATTGACAGCCTACTGCCACAGTCTGAAAACAATATACAACCAATGCATCAGTGGAGTGGAGACCAATGAATTTGTAGGATCAGTGGACTGGAGATATGATGGTTCTCATATTTACATCTTCCACCACTCAATACAAAATTATTATTCTGCAATAAACCATCATAACACTCCACAGTATTCACTATTGTGGAGCAGCATTATATGTACAGTGCATACCCTCAATTCTGATAATGTACCTCTGACACTGGCCAAAGCTAGAAGCAGCAGGGTACCTTAGGCCTGCATCCTGGGACCATGCCTACTTGGCATCTACTTCTCAGAGGTAAAGGATAATGTCAAGGGCCATTGACTGACTAAGTTTGTAGATGACTGCAAATTGGGAGCTATCATAGATTCCTCTCGTCACACAAACATCTCACACGAGGGTCTAACATAGGCAAATGACTAGTGCCAAAGTCATGGATTAAAACTCAATGCCAAGAAATGCATTATAGTGCCTTTTGGAAAAACTGTCACCCAGGCTAATTACTCCATGGATAAGACACCCCTAGGAGTTGATCAAGTAGTCAGGAAGCTAGAAAAATATGTAGACAGTAATCTGGCCTTTGACCAACATGTGGCCAAGGTAGTAAGAAAATCATTCTATGCAGCCCAACTTATAAGTAAGGGCATGGCATCCAGGTCCAAGGAAGTCATACTGCCACTTAATTTGCCCCTTATCAGACCCATCATTGATTATAATGTCCCCTTCGGGATGTAGCTCACCAGACATATGCAACAGTTGGAACACCCACAAAGGTTCCTTACCAGGATAGGATATAAACACATTGCCCTATAAGGATCACCTTGAAGCCCTAGCTCTATAATCTGTCTTCTACAAGTTACTAAGAGTCAATCTATACGTGACATAAAAGGCATCCTTAGATCCAGATCCGATGGACCTTTTGTACATCTGCAAAAGAAACAGCATCAGAACCACTAGATCCAAGGATCTTAAATTTTGGTTGTGACATAAATAAGGCATGATTGCTTCATCCATGTGAAATAGAGTCCATCCCTAACCATATTTAAACATAACCTTGACTAATGGATGGAAAATCAGAAATTCACAGTGGGTCTTGGCTCCATGTCTCTGATAGACAGAGGCAGACAGTAATGCCCAAACTAACATACACCCCCCATAACCTCTAGAAACATTCTGACTAACATACCCTCTCCTAATAAATGCCCAAGTTACATATGGACACAACTGTTTTGGATTGCATGGTTAGGCTTATAAAGGCCCTGGTGGCTGTTAGTCTAGTATACACCTATGAATCTATAGGTTCTATCTTTTATAAGTTCTCCATATCTTTTGGGTTTATAATACCGTGACAGGAATGGGCCCCATTCTTGAGTCAGGGCATAATTAGAGTTCATGAAATTACTATTGCTTCAGAGTCCAACATCCGACAACATTGCTCTTCCCAGCATTGCCTCCCCACAGAGTCACATAATGTAGCATATTTAAGCATACCAGAAAATTCTTTTTTTTTATTAGCCTCACTGCTTCCACCACCACTGGAATCATCTAAGAATCTGAGTGCCACATTGCTCCAGTCTTTGCTTACATATCATGGCATTCTAAGACTTTGCATCTCTACAGCCAATGAGTGTAGTGATTTCAATGACCAGTGATACTTTTATCCTATTTTCATTAACTATTGTCTGTGGTTCTCCTTGCTTCCACTCTCTGAACTGTTTTCATTAAATAATACCATGTGATCAGAACTTCTTTATGTTCTGCAATGCTGTGCGGTTCATGTTTTCAGTGCTTCTTGGTTATCTCTGCGTTGTAGTGCTTGGAAAATTCACAATACAACAATCTTGACACACCACTGTACCCCTCAGTGTACAGCCCCCCCCCAGCCATGAATGCATCACAGTTAGCAATGAGAAGGGAAACTGTCTTCAGCTCTGCAATACAGATCCAGCATCTGTCTGCTTTTCTTACCTTTTCTATAGATCCTTATAACCAATGAACATGTTACTGGACACCTTCTGTGGCCATCATCAACCCCCTTACCATCTGTTCCAAATTCATCTCTCCTCAGCCACTTTTGCACCTCATCTTGATCAATAAATGGTTGTTACAGGAGCCCTTCATATCTGCCACCCTTGCCAGCTTCAATATAAACCTAGATAATTAGATGGGTAGCCTCTAATTCTCTACCAGACTATCTTGTCATGCCCTCTTTGTGACTAGAGGTAACTTTTGAATATTTTTTTTGGTTAGGCTTATAATGGTCTGAAGACTGACTGCCTATTACTTATCTATGAACCTATGATCCTATAAAACGGGTCTATATTAGAACACTGAAGTTTCAAAACTTCGAGTGCTCTAATATCGAACCCTATTAATCGAAAATTTAAAACATCGAACATACAGAACAGTGAAATTTTTCATAGGGAAAAAAATTGCTGTTCCAAAACACATACACACAACACAAGCACACCAAACAAACAGCAATCTACACACATACACCTAAACTCTTACACCTAACCCTACACTAAACTATACATACACCACTAACTATCCACTTACCTTAACCCAAACCCTAACCCTAAGGTCCGTCACTATCGCACAGTCACTTCACAAGCGCTCTAACCCTAACTCACCTACCCCGCCCTAACCCTCATGTCTACACAATCACACACTTACCTGAACCTGACCCGTAACTTTCCACCACAGCGCTGAAAATACCGAAGCAACAGAAACGGACAACCAAATTCTTTCCCTAGGAAAAAAAATTGGTTTTCTGTTTCTTCGATATTTTCAGCGTTTGCTGAAAATGGGTCAATATTAGAACACTCAAAAGTTTTGAAACTTCTGTGTTCTAATATAGACCCTATAAAACTACCAGTCTGGTACAGAAGAATATAGATAGCATGTCCCTCCAAACAGATGCAGAAAATGCATAGGAAATTTCAAATGACATGTCATTGCAACTTTACTGAAGCCCGCATCCTGACTGCTCAGCTTTTGATTCCTGCTGCATGAGCTGTAGCTTCTATCGATTGCAGCATGTTATCCAGGGTACCAGTAAGCACTGCTTCTCTAATATCAGTTCAAGTCACTGAAAGGAATCTTAACCCCCCCCTATTCTGTTGCAGGTCACTAATGCCAGTGCTCCACCTTCCCAGTAATAGCTATCAGGCTCCAAAGTAAGCAGTGGGACGCATAAAGCACATGATTCCATCCTGTACTTTCTCAACTCTCTTAACAATGAGTGCCATACATGAAGGGTAAACAGACCACAGAGGCAAAAATTTAATATTATACTCTGGGAGTTTTTCTTTCTTGAGGATCTCTAGTCTCTCAAGAATTAAAGTCTATCATCACACAATCCTGAGGACTGGGAAACACACATACATCTCCAGTGAGATTGAAAGAGAATGAAATGTGCACAGATATTGTTGGCAAATGATGTATGGGTAATATTAAAAATAAGGTAGTCCCCACAGGAAAATAAATAGAGCAAAATAGAAGGCTGAGATACTCCTTGTTATGTTATCTGAATATTCTAGAAAAATACATCTGCTTTTCTGAAAACCATCCTCATAGTCTGAAAAAAATCACAGCTTGCTGCATCAAAACAACTGAACATGCATTTTTAAAAGATGCCATCATAAAATAACTATTTAAACTTTTTTACATACCAACTGACTAGCAATTTTTAAAGTGGGACCATCCCCCTTACTCATACTAAGACCACATGTCAGACAACCATGGAGGAGTCATCAAATCGATGAACTGTCATTCCATATTAAAAGTAATCATTGTTAACACAGGTCATAATTTTGCTTTTGCCACTGAAAAGCTTTTACAACATTATTTTTAACACAGATCTATCTCTCCTGCTGACTTTGACATAGCAGTTGTCATTATAATTATGTGGTCTCATAAGATCACATGAAGAAATAATAATGCATTACAAAATAACTTTTGCTGCCATATTACAACACACTTTGGTCAAAACTTCAGATTTATTCTCCAGTCTTCTAAAGTATATTAATATACAACTATTATATTTCATAAAGCCAGTTGAAAGAATAATACAATAGTAGTATCACACTTGAGTGGCATTTTATAAGGTAAACATGCAAACAACACAATCAGGTTTATTTTAAATGAGTAGGTACAGTAGAATAACCGTGGCTAAATAAACTGTTTGCTGAACACTATGTATAACTTAGAAAATATCATTCTATGTGACTGTAAATTTATATATGTAATTATTCTGGAGCTTTCCTCCTCAGGTCTCTACTGAAAATGGGCATCTAGCACAGTTGGACCAACCCTGTCAACAACTGTCAAATAAATAATAAATAAAATAAATAGAATGGGGGAGCATGTGCAAGTAGAAGAAATGGAAATGCCACAACTATTTAATATGTTTTATTGTACAGTGTCAGTTTATGGGGGGATTAGAATATTGCTTCATATGGGCAATAGGTTGTTGACAGTGTCTTTACACTGCCACATGTTAGAACTATGGGGATTTACTGGGAATGTAACATTTTTTGTTAAACATTTGAATTGAAAATATGGTAATTATCATATATCTGATGCACAGTGTCTGCACCCAAAAGTCTGTATGACACACTGAAAACCGGTTTTGGGAAATCAAATGGGGCACTATTGATATAACATCCTACAAGTCTTTTTCTCTCCCAGTAAATTAGATTTGCAGTTTACTATAAGGTGTTTTTGCTCTGTTTTGGGTATGGCACAATGCTAGATTGGGTAAATACAGCTGATCCTGAGGTCATAGTAGCTGGCAATTGAAAATGAAGAGCCAGCCCTAATCTGCTGTCACTCGTATCTTACATAAGTGAGAGGCTGGTCACTCACAAAAGTCCGGAGGGCAGATTTTTTTGACTATTCATACAGCAAATTGAACTTACACTTCATAGTAAAGGACACCCTATGAAGTGTATCAGACTTACGGCCTATCAAATATGACACAGCAGCTGCAACTTTGCTGCTACCCTTCGTTGATTAATTTCATTAGTCAAAAGAGGCAAGTATAAAGAAAAGAGTTTGGAAAGAGATGGGCTGCTTATTTTACAATCTGTTAAGAACACTTCCCTTGTGTAATACTGGTGAATTTTTTTTTCCTGGAAATGCCTATGACAAGCTTTTTTTCACTACATGCAAATTAGATAAGATAAGTAAAAACTCCAAAGTTGAATGTTAGAGAAATGGACATGAAATTAAAGTGGATTGGCCTCACATAATGTATGAGTGTGTTCCTTTGAGACAGTTTTTTTGTGGGAAAATCAATTATTTTCTAAAAGCACTATGGACAGATAAGTTGAACTTGAACAGATTTTTGGCTCTATATAATTTTTCTTTGGATCCCGCAGTAGAAACAGGAATATTACTTGCTATGATGTATTCGAGCAAAATCTGGGAAAATCCTCTCCAGAAATTGGATGAAGACCCTTGCCTCAGACTTCAATGAATTCTCTCATCTTTGTGAGATTACAGACAAAGAAATTATCAAAATTGATTTTTTTTTTTTAATCCCTTTCTTGAGTGAGTTAGTCACACTAGGCTACTGGCCTTTTTTCAAAGGAAACCTGAGGTGGTATATATATATATATATATATATATATATATATATATATATATATAATATTTATATATATATATATATGTTGTTGTGTCTTTCGGCTTTTCCCGGTTAGAGGTCGCCACAGCGGAACTCTGGTCCGCTAATGATTGGCAGTAGATTTTTATGTGCCGAGTTGCCAGCTCTGACACACAACCTTCAACGAAGGTACGCCCATTCACGCATGTCTCTACACAGAAGACGCTCTAGCTGAGAATCGAACAGGACAACGTCATACTGTGAGGCGACAACGCTACCGCAGCACATATATATAATAGTAGAAATTGGCCCCAGATTCAGGGAACTTCACCTACTCTTGGTAGTTTGGTGAAAGCTTTGTGTGGTACACATCCTGACTTCTTGCTTCCTGTCCAGGCATGGAGGCAGCCAGCAGGAACAGGCAGAAAACATGGCCGATTCAGCTTTTGTTGAAAATGGAGTGAAAATTGTTGAAAATGTAGTTGAAATGGTAGAATCGCTACTAACTGAGATGGATTCAGAGGAAAACTTTCAGATGAGACTGTCTGAAGGAGAGACAGTTACATCAGAAAAATGCATAATTACAACTTACAATGGTAAACCCAAGTGAGCCAGAAACTGGAGCAGCAATTTCATGGAGTGGCATCATGGAGAAAATAGAAGTAGAAAAAGGAGAAGAAGAGACAATAATGTATGCACAAACTGTTGGAGAAGGAACAAAGAAAAAAGAAGTAAAAGAAACAAAAAAAGGAAGTATACAGTATGTGTGAGCAGTAAAAAAGAAGAAGAAAGTCAAGGCAGGTATTAGGTTTGAGACTCTGTCATAGCACCTCTGGGTAGGGTTGCCACCTTTTCAGATGGCCAAAGTGGGACATCTTCGGGACACACATCAGATTTTACAGGCCGACACATGCCCACGGTCAGTACAAAGGAGAGTACTTTACTTTTATGCCTAAGTGACAGTTTATTCTTTTAGCGGTTTAGTTGCTTATTCTGTTTCTTGTAACATTTAGGTAGTTTAGATACAGAATTAACTATTTTAATGAACTATTACATAAAATATGGGACATAATTATGTCCTACAATCGCAGGACATTTAACATTTTTAATAGTTTTGGTAAGGATACAACTGCCCAGAGAGGGACTGTCCTTCACAAAGTGGGACAAGTGGTAACCCTACCTCTGGGTGTCAAAGCAAAAGAGGTAAGAGCATTTCTTTTAATTAATAAAGAGAGTTTTTGTTACTTGATATTTGAGACTGGGCAGGCTGTGGAAAATGTTTTGGGTGCATTTGAACAACAGAAAAGTATTTATCCATGGTCAGAATATGTGGTACAAGCTTTATGCAGACAAAAAAAAAAGAATAAAGGACTGAAGTTGAAGCAAAAGAACTGAAAGAACATTTGTTAACTATATGTAAAAAATTAATGGACACTACAAAAATATATGATGAAAGAGGACTATGGACTGGGGGATGGGAATGTGGAGTAATACTGAAAATGGAAAATCATAATGTTATGCACGTACCTAGTATTATTAATGTTCATGGTAATAGGGGTTTTGTGAAATACAGGGGTCAACCAAAGACTTGTTATTTTTGTAGAAAAAATGATCATTTAATCAATGAATGTAATAAAAAGATGTTATTTATGTGGTAAAACAGGGCATAATGCAAAAAATGTGATTTAAAATGCAAAACGTGGCAATACTGGTCATTCATGGCTAGAGTGTGAAATGATGTGCAAGAAAATGAAAATGAAGTTCTACAGGATAAAGAGATAGGAAATGTGCTATACAAGAAAATGTACAAAAAGATCTGACTGATAAATAGCTTATACATGAAGTTAAAGAAAGTAACAAGGAAAAAGAAACAGAGCAGACAAGTTAGGAAGATGCTGATTTGCACACAGTAAAAAATAAAAATAATTCAATAAGGAAAAAGAGTTAAAGGAAAAGAAAATTCAAAAATATAATGCTTAGAGAAAATAAGAAAGAAAAGGGGTAACTATTTTATTATACTAACTGTTCTTAAAAGCTGAAAATATTAGCTTTAAATGTGAACAGTATGAAAAATCTTAAGAGGAGAATGGGTATATTACAATGGTGTGCTGCAGTAGATGCACATATTATTGCTTTCGAAGATATTAGATTATTAACAGATGAAGAAAAAACTCAAACTGAAAAAATTTTGGAATGATGTGGTAGTTTGGAACATGGGAAAAGAAATGTGTATATTATGTCAAGAAAGCATTGAAATATTAGATGCAACCATACTGGAACTAGGATGAATTATGGTAATAGACTTGAAATGGAAAATATGTGTATAGAATTATAGCTTTATATTCATATGTAACAACAAAAATAGAGAGAAAGGATGTTTAAAAATATAAAAGTCAAAAAGCGGAAAGTGCTTGCAGTGAACCAATAACAGGAAAAAATTGCTGATTGTATAAAGGTAGTGGCTTGGAGAGGAAATTTTATCTGAAGAAGTTGTGGGACAAAAACATAAATTTGAGCTTGTCAGCGTTTATCTTGGATGTTTGTTCTTGTATTTATTAAAGTCTGTTGAGTGCTACTACCGGTTTGGAACCTTTATGTTTAAAAATATTCTTGAATATGTTTGTGTACATATGGACATTATGGTGGTGGGTGATTTTAATTGTAATTTAAAAAAAAATAAGAGCAATCTGTGATGTTTAAATGGTTAAAGAAATTATGAGAAGTGGAAAGTTAGGTGTATGGGAGAATAACCACTGGACCTACAAAAAAATGAAATTAGGACAGAAATTGATTATTTTTTAATATCTGATAGTTTAAAAGTTATAAAAAAAGGAATTAGGTATGCTGGATTTTCAGATCATGTGGCAATATTGGTTAAAGTACAGGAAAATGAAGAATATATAAGAATAAGAAAATGAATAAAAAGAATAGGAAAAGGAATAAAGAGAATTAATGAAAAGGGTTTATACTTGGAAGAGAAAAAAGAATGTATGGAATTATCGAAAAGTCATATGAATATGAGAGAATTTTATGAGAATTGGACTCTGGTGGCTTAATTTTAAAGAGAAATATAAAAAAGTGCTTTTAGAATGTCTAAGGAAGAAAAGAAGAAAAGAAAAAAGAGAGATATAAGACATTAAGTCAAGAAACATTTAGAGACTTAGTAGAGAAGAAAAATTCCTTTTGTGATAAAGAGGAATATATATAAAATTAATCAAAATAAAATTAATAACATTTTCTATAAACAAAAATATTGTTTACAAGGAAAGAAAGAAGAGGTAGCACCATATTTGAGTAAAATGGTAAACGAATGAAAATAATAAGAGAACTAAAAAAATAAGGAAGGTAAGCAAATAAGACAGCTAGGAGGAATATACAAAATAATTAAAGAATATGTATTGAAACTATTTGTTAAAAGAAAAGTAAACATAGAACAAATTTATAAAGGTAAAAAATTAAATAATGAAGATAATGAGTATTTAGAATAAAAAATAACTATGAAACAATTAAATGAAATTCTAAAAAATATTAACATGAATTCTGCAACAGGATTGGATGGAATTGAATATGGTATGTATAAAGAAATGAAAGAGTGGAAAAATAATTTTTATAAAAGTTATGAATGAATGGCTAGAAACTGGAATTAAAGAAAAAGAGAAAAATAGAAAGGAATGGTACTTATGTATTATGCAAGCATATTATTGTACTCATCCATAGAAAGAGTCTGAAATAGATAAGAAAAAAGGCTATAATGATGAGATATAATAACTATAAAAAGATTAAAGCATGTAATGATTTTTTATGGAGATTGTCTATTATAAAATTGTTGGTTAAGGCAAATATGCCATACAAAAAAGCAAGATAGAATATGTAATAAATGTGGAGAGTTTGAGACTACTGAGCATGTATTTTGTAATGTGAAAGAGTTAATAATTTGTGGAAAAAAATATTTAACCATAATATGGTGAAAAGTCTGTTAAAATTTAAGCAAATAAATATGGACATAATAGAATTTGGTTATTATGGCGCACAAAAACTGGAAGAAGTGAAGACAATGAACAGAGTAATAGTTTATGTTTCATAGACTATGTGGAAAGAGAAACTAAATGAAATTAAATACAGTGAAAAATGGACTTTGACAAAGATATTGGAGAAAATAATGTTTTGGTTGTGGATAAAAGAGTGGGGAGGGAATGCTTAAATTGAAGATTATAATGTATGGAGATTTGTAAATAGATGTAAATATGTAAATAATATGTAATATATAACAATAAAAACCTACTCTTTTCATCTACATAAGTTTCCACCACACTTATATAGATGGGACTGTGGTTTAATGTCTCATCTAAATGACAACACACAGAGGAGTGCAGCACCCTTTACATAGTACTACACCATCAGCAATTATTGTACCTGGTGTGGGAATACAACCCCCAGCTTCTGCACCAAAGATAAGAGTGCTACCTGTTGGACTACTGATGATGAAATAAATTAGATTATCCTCTCACTCTGTTGTCTAAGATAGTGAATCTGACAGATTTGTGCAAACAATATCTGCATCACTTCACTGGTGAATCATAATCAGTAAGACTGTGTCTAAGTCTTGTGTATTTTATATATATATATATATATATATATATATATATATATATATATATATATATATATATATAATTCCTTAGCTTCTCTGTATTTCTTTAACTTCATTGAAAATGGATCTGATGTGTTTTGTATGCATCTTTTCAAAGCTACTTTGAAAATTTAGCAATACCAATTAATTATTCTTGCTCCTTATATCTTATGGTTTGTAGCAACCATATCTTCTTCTTCTTCTTTCGGCTTTTTCCCGGTTAGGGGTCGCCACAGCGGATCACCTTGTCCGCACATTGAATGGCAGTGGAGTTTTACGGTGTCGAGTTGCCAGCCCGGCGCCCAACCTTCCACAGAAGGCACACTCACACGCACACCTAGGGCCAATTTAGAATGTCCAATCCACCTGCAGCATGTCTTTGGGATGTGGGAGGAAACCATATATTTGTTAATAAAAAAAGAACATGCAAGTAAGAATGCTGCAGGAGGGCAGCAGCTGAACAGAAAATGGGCTAGATGAAATAATGTAGGGAGTAATATGGGAATCAACTGGTGAAAATAAACTGATGACATTATAAACAAGTAGATTTTAATCCATTAAAAAGTAGTATGACTGATTGAGAGGAGAGAAAACAGACAGCAAAACAAACTAGAGTTCTAATACTAAAAATGATAGCAAAGTACTGATAACATGAGGACACCCATACGTTTGAAAAGTTATTGAACCTCAGAATACTGCCATTTGTCACACTGGAAATAGTACTTAGATTTTTCTAAAATTTCATTACAGGAAAAAGGTCACCTGGATTTTAATATGCAGATACAGCCAAATAATGGATCTTCATTTCAGATTAATAAGGTGAGCTAATTTTGAGTAACAGACGTAATTTAGTAAAATTAAGTGGACAAAGTAATTAATGAATCAATGAAGTCAATAATGTAGATAATTAAAGTAGTCAGCATGCTGTTGGAGGACATCTTTGGATCAGTCTATGTGCAGAACAGACTGCCTGTAATGTGATTAATTAATTGAGAAGACAGATATATGGAATTTGTGTAAGTAAAAAAATAGCTATGTGGAATATAGCTATTTGTTTAAAATCAGGTATAATTGAAGATATAGAGGGAGTTTGTGAAGTATTTTATAAAATCAAAAATAAATCAAGTTACTGAATCTAGTTTGAACAGTATGCAGTTTAGGCCTTGGACAAACCAAGGCCAGAGTTTGCTATAATCCAGTTACAAAGAGATGAAAAGCAAGGTACACAGTGGTTAACCATTTTATCCTTGAAAGTACTAAATATTTTGTGTTTAATGCTATTTATAAGATATGTTTTTCCCTTAACATACTTAATTGGCTGACATTATTCCCTTGCTTCTGTAATGAAATTGCTGAAATGGTAATTATCCACTTCTGAGGATTTTTTAAGTTATTGGAGGCTTATCCGATGCACTTTAAACAACTATTTTATTAGCATAAAAAAATCTATAAAAACTGTGCTTGGACTTTATGCTGATGATTTTGTTCAATTGTCAATGATCCATGGGTCCTTTCCAGACTGCATAAAAGTTCTATAAGTTATAAATCTTATTGGATGAATTATTTAAAGAAATGTGTTAGATCATTTATTTCTTCATCTTCAGAAACTCCATATACCATTAAATTATCTCACTCAGTCCTATTTTATTGATCTTCTATTCTGCCTAAAGTAATTGATTTTGTTTTAGAATTAACTTTGTATTTATTTTTGTGAATTATTGCATCTGTTTTACTTGGAGGTCCATATTATATAGTCTTTCTTAATTTTGTTTAATACATCCTACTAGTTTATCCTGATTTAGATGTCAGTTACCAGTTTTGATGTTTTGAGAAATATCTCCTAGAATGTTATGAACTGTTTGATTTTGTTAGTTGCATTGAACTGACTATAATTAAAGAATTACCATTGTATAATGTTCCCGGTATTTCAATTCTAGAGCTTCAACTCATTTTATCACTTTTGAAGTAAAATAGGTTCATAGATTAGTACTAGCCTAACTGACCTTGCGAGTCATTTTAAGCCTAGCCAATTATCCCCTGTGAGACTCAAACCCTGTACCTTGTGTTTGTAAGGTGAACACCTTAACCATTAGGCCACCCTCCCAACCCAAAGACAGTAACACCTGATTTAAAAGTCTTACCTAGCTATTTTCTTGGCATTTGATGATGCTTTCCAACTATTTAGGTTGTCTAGTTCCACAGCAGGTTTAATTTTTACTTCAAGTCATGTTTTCTAGGGAGGAGTATGCAATAAATCCTATTAATTCTTAGTAGTCAAAATGGACTACCCCAGTTCAATGTTATGGTGATAATTATTCATTGATGGTGTACCCTAACATTACATGTTTCAAAGCACTAACCAAGAGCAGCCTCTCTGACTAAACATCTGCCAACTTATAAAGGGGTGGTATAGTGTGATGTTCCCAGTCATTTATATCTGAAGGCAAAAACAATTAAGAAAGGCTTAAATAAGCTAAATATTCAGAAAAAAAGTAAAGCTTTAAATAAATGGGAATGCTTTACATTCCGGCGTGACTACTTAGGTCATTCCCATCTTTATACTCTTGACAAATACATGTGTGTACATTGCTTAAATCTGCTAATTTATATTGATAAATGCTCATTCATTTTATTTCAGTTTTCAAGTCTACAAATGTGCAAACTCAGTATGATGTGAATTGTCTGTTTTAGAGTGTAGTTACTATCAGTAATTTAATTTAATTCACAATGAGCAAATGTATCAGCTTACTAATGCTTATTAATCTTAAACATACCTCTTCCCCTAATCCTAACCCTGCATCTTACATAGAAAAACAATTGTGTAACACTATCACAATTCAGTCAAACCATGCTTTATGAATTTTTATTAGTGTACTGGACTTTTTGTTTGTTTTAAATGTAAACTATTTGCAGAAGTGGAGTGTTTATCTTTTTCCATTATGTTAATATGAGAACTATCAGTATTTTCATGTTGACACTACCAGTGTCTACATTTTGATGTGTATATATATATATATATATATATATATATATACATATATATATATATATATATATATATATATATATATATATATATACACACACACACACACACACACACAAACACACACACACACACACACACACACACACACACACACACACAAACATGTAATTCACAAAGAACAAACTGCAAACCAAAGTTGTTCAAAAGTACAGACACAGTATACCTGAAGCCACAATTCACAGTAAAAATGTTGCTTTAATATTGACATGCTGATGAAAACAAGTAAAAGATGAGTACTTTTGTCTTCTTAATGAAAACTTCTTAGATAAAACCATGTTTGAAAAATTGAGTCCATATATACACAAATCTTGACCACATGAATGCCAAGCCCCCAGTGATGTCATGTTTCCTTTGGGGAGATTTAAAGAAAAAAATTAGAAGATTTAAAGGGCCATGCATGTAGAAAACTGACATGAATTATGACAGATTTAAGTTAGTTTATACATACGCTTCTGATTTTTTTACATACTAATAATTCAGTGGCAACATATTGCAGCCATCACCTTTCTAAAGATTTCAGTTTTAAAATACAGGTGATGGATATTTGGTCATTCAAAGTAGGCCAATTCATGACATTATGTTTCAATTGCAAGCATAGCTCAAGTTTTTCCAGATTGAGTGTCCAATTGCCCACTCTGCCTGACAGGACAAAATGTTCTAAAATGAAAATTTTAAAGGTGTGGTTAGGGAATTCCATGGTATGTTTGGAAAGAACATTGGTATCCTTTTTAGTTCTAAAATCATGTGTGCTCATAAATTCTGTCACATAGATGTCTTTCTGTCTTACCAACATAAAAGCCTTCACAGTGTTGGTATTAAGCACAATAAATGACTTTAGTAGAATTACAATTAAAATATTTTTTTGGGTCTAAACTGGACACCATTAATAACAAACAAATTACCAATTAAAATATACTTGCAATACAGGCAGCAGCAACATTTTGCCATTACAAAGTGCTTTGATTGTTGTACCGATTTCTTCTCAAATAAAGCTTTCAGGTTTTGTCCCTTTTTATAAACAATGCTTGAAGCCAAACCTACATGTTCTCTAATGTGTTTATCATTTGTCAAAGTATTCCTGATTTTAGCAAGTATGCTTCTAATAAGGTAGCTGTCTGGAAGAAATACTGTAATAAAGGAATTCTTATAATTATCAGTCCTGTTAGTGATATGTTTGGATGTTTGTGTACCCATAACTGATGGACTAATATGATCTTATATATATATATATATATATATATATATATATATATATATATATATATATATATATGCAAATATACATATTTGTGGTTCCACCTCAGTCACAACCCAACTGGACTCTTATTGTTTAAACCTTGTGGCTTCAAAATATTGGTGCTTAATGATTTTTAACTTAATATACATTTCTTAAAATGTCTTTTAAAGCTAAACTACATAAACCATTGAATAGGATTAAATCTACACTGAAATTCACTTAAAATATCCAGTTAAATATATGAAACACCAAAAGGTTAATCTGAACGGATATTAGATATTGTCACTGTCTTCATATCTTGTAAGGATAAGAAGGGATTATTATATAGTGGAAGAATTGCTATTCCTTCTCTTCTTATCTTCTAGGGATGGTCTCTTAGTGGTCATAAGGGTAAAATTCCAGATAAAATATATGGGCATTAGTGACTGTTCATTGCATTCTGGGAATGGTGGCTCACTAATTGAGGCACACATTAAATACAATAATGAGGATAGGCAGCACAATTTAATTATGGTAGGTGACTTTACTTGTATTCTGACAAAGACACAAGTAAAATAAAAACACCTAGAATCTCACATATACTCTAAGAAATAGACTAAGCGAAATAGCTTAAATGGCATGGAACAGTTTACTAATTCTAGTTTCTCACATTTTACTCATAGCTTCCTCCCATTCCCCAAAATCCAGCTATTATAAAGATCCCAGTTCCAGATATCAGAATGGAGATCAGATGACTGAACTGTTAAATACAGCAGCAAGGACATAACTACAATATGCTGCTCCCACAATACCACAATGAGCAAGGTAAACTTACATAACACTCCAAAAGTTCATCTGTTAATCCTCACAGATTCACAGATTGCAGTAACAATACCTCTATGTAATGATCTTGTGTTAGGATCATCTGTCCTTGCTTTATTTAGTTAGTTAGGTAGTTAGTTGTTTATTAGAATTTTAACTGGGGAAATGACTAGGCAGAGATGGTTTTACGAGCTGACCTAGGAAAGAAAGCTTCAGTCTTTTCACTAAATAAAATCCAGTATATGATGATCAATATATATTTATCTACATTAATACTTACATAGACAATATAGTTCTGTCTGCAAAGCTTAGTTCACACCCCTTCTCTTTTTATATTATGGTATATACCATTAAGCACAATGCTTACAAACAGCTCATAACTTGTCATATTAGAGTAAAGCAGATAGCAACATCTGGGTGTTGGTTTACTATTTGGGTTACTAAAAGTGAGAACAGTTTTCAGTTCAGTGGTATAGACATTATTTTATTCTCTCCACTTAAGAAAAGCACACAGTAGTAATCTACATGACAGCAAAACAACGGTTCATTTAGGTTGCATCTTCACTGATAATTATGTAATAGAGGGAGAACATACATTTATGTATACTGCAAATGCACACAATTTCAGTGGTATGGAGATCAAAGACCAGAGGAATAGAGCTTTATCCTCTGATGATTGCAGAAGCATATATATATTTTATATATATATATATATATATATATATATATATATATATATATACATATATATATGGCTGCTATTAGATGGCCAAAGACACATTCTATCGAATGCGTCTTGGTCAAACTTAAAACAATGAAAAGGCAAAATAGCGAAGCAGCTTTTAAGTAAATTCTTTCAAAGGGAAAGAATTCACTTGGCTGCTTCCATTACTTTGCAGTTTTTGGCACTGTAGTACAATCTCAGAGTTGCTATATTTAAGTAGGGGGGTGTGAGGGGCAAAGCCCTCCACTTTATGTAGTATTTCAATTTTTTTTTTTTTTTTTTTTTTTTTTGGAACAGCGATTTTTTTCTGAGCTTTCAAGATTGTAAGCTTTCACTTACATGGGGCTGATTATTCATACTGCTTTTAAGGCCTTCTTAAGTACTATATTGTCATTAATGTGCCTGGCTATGATAAGGAGATTGTTCCAGTGTGTGAGATTATAAAGACTTTTTCATTCTTACAGGGACTTTGACAAGTGTAGGAATAAATGGGTGTATAATTCATAGGTTCATAGGCAGGTACTGGGTGTATAATTCATAGGTTCATAGGCAGGTACTAGGCTATCAGCCCTAGGGCCTATACAAGCCTAGCCAAAAAGGTACCCTGGTATTCACCACCCAAAAAAAATGATTCTCCTGTGCCCCTGTTGAGAAGAGCTACAGAGGTGATCGCCGGGGTGAATTTCTTATTTCCCATCCAATCATCAAGATTTTTTTTGAAGAGTGCTAATGAGGAGCTTTGTTTGATATAGATAGGTAGTTTGTTCCAGAGTATGGGAAGTCTCTGGGACAGGAATCTATCCCTCCAGCATGTTCTGTTTATTGTGGTGACAAGGTTTATGTCCCTAGAGCATGTAGTTCAGAGGGATTGGGATTTCTTTAAGTGGAGCATGTCCAACAGCTCTGGGTTTGACATAGCTTTGTATGTTAGGCAGAGATCGCCTCTGAGTAGGCGATATGTGACAGAGTAAAACTGGAGTTTTTTGAGACGGCCTGCGTAGGGCATCTGTTTGAGGCCAATAATCCTCTTTGAGAGGTATTTCTGCGGCCTTTCCAGTTGTTGTAGATGTCTTGTGAGGTACATACCAAAAGGGGTGTTGTACTCTCTAATGGGTCTAATGAGTGATGAGTAGAGGGGAACAATGACCTCTTTTTTCCTGGATGAGAAACCTTTTGTGATGAGGTGTGCCATGTAGAAGGATTTCCTGACTACTGTGGCGATGTGATTATCAAAGGAGAAACTACTGTTCACCTGTGTCCCAAGGTCTCTTATTACACTTTTGGTGTTAATTAGACTACCACCTATGTGGTAGCTTATAGTACAGAGTTTTTACCAAAGGGGATGACAATCCACTTTTTGGCATTGAGCTTGAGGCCATGGCTTTGACACCAAGCATTTGCCTCAGTGAGGCCCTTTTGTAGGATGTCCACATCGTTAGGAGTTTCAATTATGACTCCTAATTTGCAGTCATCTGCAGACTTCATTTGCCAAAGACCTTCTGTGTTAGCCTGTACTTCAGAAAAGTAGATAGCAAACAGGAGAGGACCCAGGACTGAACCCTGTGGTACTCCACTTGTCATCAGTCTGAAGTCGGATTTGGAGTCTGCTACTTTCACAGTGTGGGTTCTGTCAGTGAACCAGTTGGCAAGCCATCTTGTGACATAGGGATTTATACCTAGTTTAGTGAGTTTATCTATAATTCCAGAGTGGGGGATGGTGTCAAAAGCCTTAGCGAGATCTAGATAGGCTGTGTGAACCACCTTACCCTCGTCTATGGCTTTGGTGACTGCTTCAAAGAAGTCAGTCCAGTTTAGGAGACATGATCTGCCTTTTACAAACCCAAACTGGGCTAGGTTCAGAGTTTGGAGATTACCAATGTCTTTGTTTATAAGTTCCATGATGATACGTTCCATGGCCTTGCAGACCAGGCTCGTTAGGCTAATGGGGCGGTAGTTCCCAGGGTCCGTTGTGGCTCCCCCTTTGTGGAGTGGGATAACCATCACTGTGTGACATTCAGTGAGCACAAAGCCTGAGGTGAGGCTATGACTGAACATGGTGCTTAGGTGGGGTGCCAGTTCATTCTGTAGTTCATGTAAAATGCAGTCTGTGATGTTATCAGGTCCCATGGATGCTGTGTTTTTGGCTTTGGAGAGTGTGGTTTTTACCTTTGCAGTCGTGGTTGCAGGAACTTTGCATTCTTCTGGTATAGAGATGGGCCCTTTAGGAGGTTGGGTGGGGGGTAAAGTTAGCACTGAACTTATCTTCCAGGATGTTGGCAATATCAGTTGGCTGTGCATATTTAGTGCCATTGTGCTGTAACTCAGAGCAGATCTGATAATAGTTGGTTAATGGTTGATTGCCAGGCAGACTGCCTGTTAGGTTTATAGAGAACATTGTCAGCTCTTTGAAGTT
Organism: Protopterus annectens; assembly: GCF_019279795.1. NCBI lineage: Eukaryota > Metazoa > Chordata > Ceratodontiformes > Protopteridae > Protopterus > Protopterus annectens. Next base: position 158,670,124 of record NC_056731.1, read on the forward strand.
GGAATGGGGTAACGTGTTAGTTGCAGTTGTGCCATAACAAAGTTCAAAGGAAGATGCAATGGAGAGATGAACCAGGGATGCTGGGTGTAAAGATAAAAATGCAGTTATATGACTGTTCTAACTTTGAGAATAGAGAGGAAGCAAGATTAGTCAGGGTACATGGTCAATAAAAGAGGCTACAGTAATATTCTGCAACTGACTAGCAAGGAAAGGTTTTACTTGATATGGAATTTCAATCTATTAAATATTTTGATGACTATGTTATTTATTGCATATATTGAACATTTGCTCTTAATCTAATGTTACACCATATTGTTCAACTGAAAATTAACAGTTTCATTTCATTTATTACCATTTGCTGGAATTTCCTAACTTGTGAGTATATTGGTATCAGTGGCATCCATGTGAAGGCAAAATGCCTTAGTCCAAACCCGGATCTGTATGGAACTGTTTTTCTGTTGGATGGTTACTTCCCTAAGGTAGAAGCTGAGGGAGACTTGGTAAAATTGTCTGCTTACTGTATTGATTTTGTTTCATCACAATGAAGTAACATTTTCATAGTTTCATAGATTAGTACTAGGCTAACTGCCCTTGAGGGCCATTTTAAGCCAAGTCAGTTACCCCATGTGAGAATCAAACCCTGCACCTTGTGTCTGTAAGGTAAACACCTTAACCATTATTTTATTTACAAACATAGTGAATAATAATAACCTTGATACACAGCCCATAGAAAACCAGCCTCATTTTCATTTGGCTATTTGTGTATACTGACAAATGGATTTTGAACTAATTTGTGAGTTTAATGATATGACTCTTTATTTGAGACAAGAGACTAATTGACTGTGGTTAGAGATGTGATGTTGTTAACAAATCTGATAAGACTGAGCCATACAGATTACCTACATTTATTTATTATTTGTTGACAGGGAAAGTCCAACTAGGACAGAGTCTATTTTCAGTGGAGGCCCAGGCAGAAACGCACCAGGCACATATTTTTGGAATGTGGGAGGAAACAGGAGGACCCAGAGGAAAGCCATGCAAGCACAGTGGGGGCACTCAGACTCTGCACAGAAGGCACCCAAGCCGAGAATCAAACCAGAGGACCACTTGCTGTGAGGGGACAATGTTAACCACTGCACCATTGCATTGCCCAATAAAAGCTAGAATTTATGAACACTTATATGAAATAAGTGTAAAAAGGAGACAATTGCTCTTTTTAAACACTCTAAGGTATGTGGCAATTTTACAAAATTTAAATTTGGGATTATTGATGCCATAAAACATAACCCCATTAGAGGTGATTGGAAACTAACTGTATTGAAGAAGTAAATAATGTGACAGTTGAGATTAAAAGCCATTTCCCCCCTGGGCTCAATGAACAAGTGCGTCTAAAGCCTATACTTAACATTAAGTATTCTGTCACAGGGGAATGAATAAAAGGACTTTCCCAGATTCAGAAATAAAATGACACTAGCAAGACCTAAGTCCATTGAGCAACAGATGCTATTATAAAACTGGATAATATTAGTCAAACATGATCTCCCCACACAGAAATCATGTTGATATATGTATCAATCCTTTATCTAATATCCTCCTGGAATGGAATATAAATTGCATGCTCATAACATTCGCCCAGTGTTGAGGTCAAACTAATAGGTTTATAATTGTCCAGGGACTGTTGTACGTATCCTTTGGGAATTGGGTAACAGATGTTCCCTTCCATTTGTTGGGAACATATCACTCCTGCAGTGATTGTTGAAAGAGTACTTGAAAGTATGATACCAAAAGCTACATGCTATGCCAGAAAGAAAATACCAATTTAAGCCATCAAGGCCTCTGGCTGCACTTTCTTTACTCGCCCCAAACATCTTTGAAACTAACTTCAGATCTATTACCTGTCATACAGCTATAATCTTTACCCTCCCCCTTAAAAGTGATAATTTCTCATCAAATAAATCTGCTAGTTCGCTAAAATGTGTAATATCTGAGGCCTCATGCTTAACACTAATGTGAGGGGATATTTTCTTTCCTAAGCCTTAAGTGCTTAAACAGTGCCTTTTTATTCATCTTAATATTCTAAGCAAGCCAGTTCTCATAGTCAGTTCTAATTTTCGTTGAGAAATTTCTCAAGGATTTTCTTTCAATATAATATCCAAATCTGATCCAGTATCTGTCAGCCTGCAATGATATGGTAGACAGACCATGATGCTTTGCCAGAGATAGTCTTCATCTGTTACTCTGGGATTCTGGTTACTGGCTAAGGCTCTTGCCACCCCCCATAGTGCCCTTTTTAGGCACTGTCACAAAAACAAAATTCCCAATGTAAAAATATCCTCCAAAAACAAATTTAAGGTTATGCTACTAAATGCTAGGAGTCTAAACCTGAAACTGCACTCACTGGAAACATTTCTCACCTTGGAAGATGCTAACATCTGTGCAGGAACAGACCTGGTTTAAAGCTGTGGAGAGCACACCAGCCATACCAGGTTACATATCCTTCCACACATTCAGACCACAAAGTGAAGAAGTGAAAACTAAAGGAGGTGGTGTGTCATTATTCATTAAAAATAAACATTCCTCTAGACTGGTTATACACCATGATTCCCTGGAATTACTCCAGCTGCAACTGACTGCTGGAAAGACCCACCTTCAAGTCATTGCCAGCTATAGGACCCCTTCCATGAATCAGGACATCCACTCAGCCTACTTGACTCTACTTGAGTCAGTGAAGATACAACCAATCACCCAGGTTTTGGGTGACTTTACCTAACCATTGACTGGGTAAATTATACGTGTTCTAACTCACTTGCTTGAAGGTTCCTGTATTTCTTTAACTTACATGCCCTAGATCAGCTGGACGTCACCCCCACAAGGGGTCAAATATCCTGGAGCTGGTGCTCGCCAGTATGGGGGACCATTGCACCACTCCCAGTGTCCAGTCCTCCCTGGTGAGATCTGACTACAAATCAATCTCACTAGAAATAACCATAACACCTGAACCCCCAGTCGCAACCAGACTAAAAATATTTTCCAAGGCCAATTAGAACCTCTTAAGAGATGGCATAAGTAGCTTCATAGCCCCTCCCCCTACAGATGGAATGGACACCTGTGCTGGGTTATAAGGTTCTATAAGAACATCTGTTGAATTGTATTGACTCTGCTATACCTGATAGGACCAAAGTAAGATCATCAAAAGAAAAACAAACCTGCTTGGTGGATATCTGCCATTAACAAGCTATACAATAAGAGGAAGAAATTGCTGTGCAAAAGTAGGAAGGAATGCTCTCTAAACTGGAGACACTCCCTTCTCAACTTAAACAGGCAAATGAGACTTCCTGTAAAAGTCCTCCAAAGCCCAATACAAATCCAAATTGGCTTCCCAAACTAAGGACAACCATAAGGCATTCTTTAGCTACATCTATAACCTCAATAGTAAGTCCCAAATTTGAGCAAAACTTGTAGTTAATGGCACTACATTTACAGATCCTGTGGATATAGCCAACTTGCTGGCTGACAGGTTCAGTGAAAAATTCACTCCCCTGTCACTGCCATGCTTACCATAAAGCATCCCTACCATATGTCCACTACCTAGTATCTCTAGAGAGCAGGTCTTAGGTACCCTATCCAAGGCCAAAAACTCAGCCTCTATGGGACCAGATAACATCCCAGGCTGTGTTTTACGCAAGTTAAAACATGAATTAACAACACCCCTGCATACTCTTTTCAATCACAGCCTTAGCACTGGCTTTGTCCCATCAAAATGGAAAACTGCTACCATCATCCCCTTGCACAAAGGGGGTGCATCCACTGACCCTGGGAACTACAAACCCATCAGCTTGGTCAGCCTTATCTATAAAAGTGAATCATCGTGGACCTTAGAAACAAAGATATAAGAAATCTCCAAATGCTTGATCCCACTCACTTTGCCTTAGTCAAGAGGAGATCATGCCTGTTAAACTTGGTGGATGTCTTCTAGACAATCACCTAAGCCCTAGATGAAATCATGTATATGGCTTACCTGGACTTAGCCAAGGCTTTAGACACAATTCGCTACTCAGGCATCATTGATAAACTCACCCAGTTGAGAATCATCTCTTATATTGTCAGGTGGGTTGCAAACTGTTTCAATGATAGAACTCATGCAGTCAAAACAGGGGTCTCCACCTCCTCCAGCAGACCCATGACCAGTGGTGTTCCACAAGGATCGGTTCTGGAACCCCTACTGTTCAGAATCTACTTATCCAAAGTCCAGACAAAAACTAAAGGTCTGTGGCTGACAAAATGGACTGATGACTGCAAACTGGGAACAGTCATTGAGTCCTAAAATGATGTCAACACACTGCAAAAGGAGCTTACACAGACTAATGATTGGTGCCAAAGTTGTTGTTGTTGTCTTTTGGCTTTTCCCGGTTAGGGGTCGCCACAGCGGAACTCCGGTCCGCTAATGATTGGCAGTAGATTTTCAAAGTGCTGAGTTGCCAGCTCAACGCCCGACCTTCAATGAAGGCACGCCCATTCACGCATGTCTTTAGGAATACCACTCGACCCGCGGGGAGGACATGCAGACTCTACACAGAAGGCACTCCCCGCACACTAACTGAGAATCAAACAGGATGCCTGGTGTCAAAGTAATGGTCTTAAATTAAATGCAAAAAAGTGCATTATCATCCCATTCAGCAAGGATCGTGTACCCAGTAACTACCACATCAATAATAATACTCTAGGCATGCAGTCAATGGTAAGAGACCTGGGCCACAAGTTAACAGAAACCTTGCCTTTGATCACCATGTCTCCACAGAGGTAAGGAGGGCATTTTACATTGTTCATCTCATAAGTAATGGCATTGCCTCCAGAAAAAAAGGAGGTTATAACTCCCCTGTACTCATCCCTCATCAGGTCAATAATAGAGTACAATACCCCCTTTGGTATGTACCTGTCCAGGCACCTGTAGCAACTGGAGAACCACAGAGGTTCCTTACAAAGAAAATTCAGGGTCTTCTGCACCTGCCATATGTGGCTAGATTGAAATCACTGTCGCTTTAGTCTGTGTCTTACCAACTACTCAGAGGTGACCTGTGCCTTGCATATAAAGCAATCTCAGACCCTACCTTAATGGAAATGCTGCACATTCGCAAGTCTAATGGCACACAAGTCACTCATTCTAAGGACCTTAAACTGGTATGCAACATAAACAGAACCTGTGAGTGGCACAGATTTATTTCCCAGAGATCACTTCACCTTTGGAACAGGCTTTCAGTTCATGTTAAGCAGAGCCCCTCATTGACTGTATTTAAGCATAATTTAGACAATTGGATGGGTAAAAGGAAATTCACCCCGGGAGTTCCACCTGTGTCCCTTTTGGATGGGGTAATATGTGCTGATATTAGTATCTGTTTCAAACAGACACTCCTGGGAACAAGGGTAAAACATGGCTAGGCTTTGAAGGGCCGTAGGGCCATTAGCCTAGCAACCTCCTATGATCCTATGATCCTATAATAGAGACACACAGAGTACATTTATGCCTCTTCTAGAGGGCCTTTGCTTTATTTTTTTCAGTTGTGATAACATTTTTGTCTACAATGGAGTAAAAATGTTTGTTGTGATTGGCCACACCATCTGGTATAAACTGTTTATTAAGTCATTTAATTTACCATAAAAAGTACCCCACTTTTCTTCAACTGACCTTTCTTCCAGTTGCCTGTCCCACCTACAATAACAAATTTCCTTATTTATAGACTCAAAGTTGGTTTTATAAAACTTTTTGAGGAGTAAACTTGATCTACACATTTATCACTACTATTCACAATTTGATTTTCCAGTTGGGGCATCAATGTTACAAGTTAAAACCAAATTAGTCCTGTGATTTAACCAAATAATATCAAACACGTTAACACCCCTGGTTGGTTGTTTAATAATCTGTTCATAGTTGTATAAAATACAACTTTCGATAATTTTATTTGTAACAGCAGACTTTGTAGAAGAGAAATTCAGTCAAATACTCCAAGGCTAATGCCCCCCCCCCCCCCCCATGATTTCATCATATCCTTGATGAACTAATTCACAGATAATATCACATAACCTATCATGTTCTTTTCATGAGCTGGGAGGGTGTTTATAAAACATTCCCACTCACCAGTAATATTTTGGTAAATTTAGTTTTACCATCAAGTCTTCCAGCAATTCAAAAGAATGGACAGCAGTTTAGACAAAATTAGTAGGCACATATATCAATATAACACCATATCTGTGGTTCAAACGAACCGCACTATGGTCCTTAAATGAACAGTTAAATATTTATTGAAGTCATTAAACCAAGTCTCAGTAAATCATATCAAGTCATACTTTTCACTTATTATTATACATTCTAAGTCTACAATTTTGCTGTTTAAGCTTCTACAATTATTCTACAATTACAAAAAAAAAAATCAAGGAATTAAAACTCTTCTTTATCTCTGCCGCCCCCATTGCTCCTAAAAAAGATGAATAACTTTCCTAAGGGAATTATCAGCTAATCTATTTCTAGCATGGCTCAAATGAAGCTGGTCTCCACCAAAGACATTATTTTTAACATCTAAATCCTCCCAAGTAGTTTTTACTTTGACAGGTAATGACATTCTATGTATGATGTTTGTCATGTCCCTTGCCAACTTTTTTTTTAACAAATACATAAAAGGGACTAGGAAAAGTATCACTAAGTATCAGTCTAAATCTTTGGGAGTTACTTAATCCCACTTTCTCAGAAGCCACTTTTTTAAACACCTCCATACTAGTGCGACCAACATTATTGTTACCTGCTACAATAATAACTGTATCAAAAGGATAGGGATTTTCAAATAGTTTAATTGCTTCTAACATATCTGACATGTTTTCACCTCTAAGGCAACCAACAATAATGGGAGCAAAAATCATTCTTGGGAGAACATTATGAATTCCTCTCAACACACCCAACATGAGGAAATTACTTTTTTATCTCATTATAACAAGGCTTATGACCTACAATAGCGGATGGTGACTTGATCTCATTTCTGCCAGTAACCCCCCCCCCCCCCGTAGGCCACTCAGTTAACAATAACCAAATAACTAATGAAAAATTTGAAAGACATCCAAAGAAATTCATACATAATCTGCAAAGATAACATATATGTAGGAGTTCTCTACTCCCTATACAGTGAGAGGATATATCATTACTTCTGCAACCATTAGGATAATCTTAAGGACAGGGTAATACCCTAAAAGTAGTGGATGATGCTAGATGTCAGTGCATGCATCAGGATATGTGGGAACCCTCAGCTCTTCTTACCCTTACTTTTATTGGGTTCCTATTACATGATCGCAGATGCATTTTGTTGAATGCGTCTTGATCGAATGTAAAAGAACAAAAAGGCAAAATAGTGAAATGGCTTTTAAGCAAATTCTTTCCCTGGGAAAGAATTTGCTTGGTCGCTTCCATTACTTTGCCGTTTTCGGCACTGTAGTGCAATCTCGAAGTTGCTATATTTAAGTAGGGGTTGTGAGGGGCACAGCCCCCCACATCAGGGGGTGTGAGGGCAAAGCCTCCCACTTTATGTAATGTTTTAAAGTTTTTTTTTTTTGGAACAAGGAAAAAAAATTGCTGTTCTGAGTTTTCGATATTGTAAGCTTTCGCTTACATGGGGTCGATTAATTATCATTCGGTTTTGTAAGCGTGCAATAATATAGACCCCTTTTATTGACCCAGTCCTCTATGTCCTTTTGGATTTTCTGTACCATTTGGTTCCTGGTATCTATTTGCATGTTTCAGAGTAGGTAGAGGATTATTGATGTTAGCATCATCTTTGCTGCATTAATTCTCTTAAGCAATACAGAAGTCTCTCCTCACCATCTTTTTTCAACCTCCTCAAGGTCTTTCTCTTTTGTCTCTCTCACCATGTTCCCAACATAAGACCTCAGTACTTTGGAAACTCTGTTTCTATTATCTTACCTATTCCTTAGTCCCTCTTCCTTTTCCCTATCCTACTACCATTATCTTTTTGTTATTGTAACCGAGTCACACTCTTTCCCTAAACATCTCAAAGATCTTTCAGAGTTCCCATGAGTGAAATCACATCCTCTGACATTAACATGCATTCATTTGCATATAACATAAACCGTAATTTTATTCTTTTTTCTTCAAGCTTTGCTAAATTGTGTCTGACTTCTATTGTCAACTCATGAATTACAAGTGTGAACAGGCCTGGGGATAGCAAGCATTCCGTCAGCCCCCTTGCCTATCTTAATCTACTCAGAACCCCCTCTATTTATGAGTATTTCATTTTCTGGGTCTTGGTATATTACCTGTATTGAAAGTATGAATTATCTCCCTGTCTACCTTTGCTGCAGTGTCTTTAGTAGGAATTCCCACCTCTACATATCAAAGGCCTTCTGCACATCATAAAGCACAATCCCACCGTTCCCTTTCTGATTCCTTTCCTCCCTGCGCATAAATTTTAGCATGTACCACCATTTTTTTATACCTTCCTTCCCTTCATGAAGCCATTTTTTGCCCTGCTTGTAATATTTTTGGCAATACTTTATCCAGTCTTCCTGTCAGTACTTTTGCTAAAATTTTGGTATCTACAACAATCAATGAGATAGGCCTATAATTTCACACTTCTTACCCTTCTCCACACCTTTTAAGCATCATGGTTATCCTGGCCCTAGTTCTCACACTTTTAGATGTTTTGCCTGAGTCTTGTATTCTCCTGAATTCATCCTCTAGGACCTTCCATCCACATTTGTATAACTGTAGAGGGATTCAATCTGGTCCTCCAGCTTTCCTCTCCTTCATCTTGCATATGGCTTTCCTTATCTCATTCATTGTCACCTCTGCATTCAGCTTGTCTACTTGTACATCCTCCATTATATATCCCTCTCCATTTTTCCCTTGTTCCATTTTGAGACTTCTGTCCCTTCATTTTATTTTTTTTAATTTCCCTGTAGTATTCTTTAAATCTTTACCTTATTAGCTCATACTCTTCTAAATATTCTACGCCTCCTCTCCTTATCCTTTATATCCCTTTCTCTCTCTCGGCCTGATTTTCTTGTATTTATTGCATAGCTGTTTCCCTTATGCCTCTGCCACTATCCACCAGCATTCCCTCCAGTATCACTGCTGAATTTCTTGCTCCATAATAATTTTACTGTCTAACTGCATTCTAATTGCTTTTTTTTTCTGATCTGCAGTGCTTCCCTTCTCCTTTCATTTCTTCAAGCTTTCTTCTATACCACCTCCATCTTTCTTTCCGGCTCCTCAATCACTCTTCATTCTTTCCTTCTCTTCTTTCACTGTGTGCTCATCAGTTTTTCCTGACAGTGGCACTGATCTCATCCCATGAGTTTTTCTCTGTCTTCCATGCCAGCATCTATTGATTATTTATTAGTCCTTGCAGGGTTTCCTTGTCCCAGAGTCCTTCCATTTATAGCTAGTCCATGTTACCCCCTTCTCACTGTCTTCTGTTCCTGCCAGCTTACCTTAACTATCAGTACTGCATGATCTGATATGTTTTGAATGTGTATTTGGTCTCCTATAATATTTTCTTAGGTTTTCCTTTCCTATGAACCTGTACAACCTACTTTCCTGTAGCAAAATGTTTTTTGTGAAAGTGTGTTCCATCTTGGTCTGGTACCTTTTCATCCATATGTCCAGCCAACCCCCTTTTTCATTCCTTTGGTTAATTCTTGTGATATATTTTCCCATCTTCCATACATCATGTAGTTTTCATTTTTCCAGTTCTATAGTGACATTCTAGCCCCCCCCCCCCCCATTAGCTCTATTTTATCACTTCTTATCTGTACCCAAATAGCAAAAAAATCTTGTAGAATCCTTGATCCCTGTTTGGTGCCTGTATGTTTCTTGTTGTCTAGACTGCATCTTCACCCTTCCCTGCCAGATAATCCAAATACCTATCCTGTCATTTATTATGTTTCCTGTAGTTGTCTGAAATCCTCTACAAAATTCAGTTGCTACTCTTCTCTTTCTTCATCCTACCTTGTTTCCATTGCTCTCTTTGGGTAGTCATAATGCAGTACCATCTTTGAGTTGAATTTTCAGTTTTGTTTATTGTACAAGAGCAATGTCTCCCTGTCCTCTTTAACTTTTCCTGCATTTTCCTTTTTCTATTAGGATCTGAAGAACCTACAATGTTCTGTTTTAATTATGCACTTTCCGTGTTTTTGCCTACCCTTCCCTGCGTTCTCATTTGCTGCCATTTGACATAATTCTTTCTCTGGGCCATGCCTCTGAGCTGAGTATGTATCCTTTGGTAGTAGCTTATGCTTGACCCCTCCTTTTCATCCCACAACCTCTGGATACCTGCTTTTTGGCTCCTGCATGTGCATAGGTATGCCCCGGACGAGGACATTGTAACACTTTCTTTTGTTCCCTTCCAGTGTCCATAGCATTAATACATTGTATGCCAACCCAGTAATGATGACACAGCATTTCTATATCACATTACTCCGATTCATTGGTCTCCACTGCTGCTCACCAGTCTGGAGTGCTAGCTCCTTTTGTGTTATAGTCCAACTTTTCTAATTGCAGATTTACATCTGTTTAACATGCTACTTACACATCACCATCCTTTTATTTAACATTTTGTCTGCGGGTTGCTCTTTATTTTGCTTTTCCCCATTTTCTTCCGCATATTCCTTTTTATGCTCTCCTTTTGTCACATGAGAAATTAGTCCTTATTTTTATGAGACATACACACACTAAAATTATGTTTACTGGAGGTTCCTGTATACCATTAGGTTGTTGTTGTGTCTTTCGGATTTTCCCGGTTAGGGGTCACCACAGCGGAACTCCGGTCTGCTAATGATTGGCAGTAGATTTTTACGTGCCAAGTTGCCAGCTAGTTATGAAAAATATGGCAACTATATCATTTACATTAGAGCTTGCCCTTATAACCCCCCCACCCCCACCCCGCCGAGTGCCTTACCCATCATTGCCCTGGGAATTGATTCAGTTATTCTAATTGTTTGTAAAGTTTTAAAGTTTTAATGTAGTGCTCCCTGGGAAATTTTTCACAAAGGCATCTGTTTCATTTAATACATCCTTCCTGCCTTGTCCATAGTCACCTGCCTTTCAGTATCCATTCATTCCACTTACTTAGTGCTTCTCACTTTCTGTGGTCACTTTCAATACTTCTGTAGTCCTGCCTTCCACCTCTTTGATTCTTCTATTGATTGTAAATGCTTCTATTCAGTTCATTTAGTCCCTTATTTGTTAAACAGTCCACTGTGAGTCTCCACAATGTTGCACCACCCACCCATCTCCTTAGAACTCTCCCTTGTCTGCTTACACTTCTGCTTCTTTCTCTACTTTTGTGCCTAAATCTCCCTTGTGAGAGGCTACTTGTTCTTCTCTCCCTTTGATATAACATCTTCACTTGTTTCTCTTTCACTATCTTGTCTCTTTTCCCATCTCCTTCTGGTTACCTTTGTGATTTCTTTATTTCCTGCTCATCTCTTTTACTGATATGTAGCCCATCTACACTTCCTGATCTTGTCTTCTTTCTTGTGGGGGTTTCATCTGACATTTCATGCCATCTCAGTGCCTCTTCATCACCTCTCCTACATCTAAAGTTATTGTCTCACGTATATCTTGGCCAACAATTTAGATTTTTTACTACCTGGGTTATTTAACTGTCTATAATACCTTTGGTTATTCCTTTGATTATCCTTCATATTGTCTGGCCTGAACTATTGCACTTCCTGCTGTACTTCCAGAATTGCAATGTATTTCAATCATGCAGCTGTTCCAGTCTTCTTAGTTCATTTAATATCACCTGCATAGCTTTTCTTCTCCTACAGAGTGTTTCTGAGTAATTTTTGGCTAGTTTTGTGAACTTCCCTGCAAATGTGATAATGTTAAGTCTTTTTGCTTGTTTTTTTATTTCTCACTCCTTCACAGCATGTTTTTAGACACAATCACAGTACAACCATTGCCCTTCTAAGGTTCAGATATAATAAATCACAATAAAAATTTAGGTTTCCTAACTTTAGCAATGTTTCTGAATCTATTCAAGGCATTTGTCACAGTCAATCATCAAATTCCCCTAACTAAACTCTCTTCTTATGGGCTATCACACTCCACATTTAGCTGGTTTCTCAGTTACCACACTAATAGGTCTCAAGAAATGAAATGGAAAGATATCCTCTGTGTACCTATATCCATCGGTCCCACAAGACTCCATCATAGAACCACTACTGTTTAACTTATTTATCAATGACCTAGACACACAGCATCGAAAGATGTCACCAGAGTACAAAATGCTGATGACTCCACTCTAATATTTTATTTATTTATTTTACATTTGTTGACCGGGCTAGTCTAGCTGGATATATGTCCATTTTCAGTAGAGGCCCGGGGAGATAAGCTCCAAACAGTAAATTCACATCAAAGAAATACATGTTTAAAATGCAGATACATTACAGTAAAAGAGAAAAAAAAGATAAAGAAAAAAGATAAAAACTGTTCACATATTAATAAAGTATAAAAATGCACTAAATTAGACTTGATTAGTACAAGTAATGTCTCGAGTAGCCATTCAGAAAGAATAATAGCACATGTACATGTAATACATCTAGTAGTAAAACATTTTTTTTTTGTAGTAATTAATACTATGATGGAGAAATAGATCGTTAGATGTTAGGATGAAGTATATGCAGGGTTCTAAAGGTAAGGATTGAGTTGTGTATCAGGAGCTAGATAGTCAGTCAGGATTAGTACAGGGGCACAACCACTGTGTTTTGAGGAAGAGCCTAAGTTTCTTTTTAAATAGAGTTGTGGAGGGAATTGTAGATAGTTCAGAGGGAAGTAGGTTCCAGTGTTTTCCAATAGTATTAGAGAAGAGGGAATCTCCAGCCTTGTTGTTTGCTTTGTCAATATTTACAAGAAGTTTGTGTGCAGATCTTAAAGACTTCAGGTTATGGTAAGGGTAAATAAGAGTAGATAGAATAGGTGTTTTGGCAAGTTGATACAGTATTTTATGGGCGATGGCTAGTTGATTAATTTTCAGCTGCTGCTGAAATTCGAGCCAGCCTAGTTGCTTTAGATTAATACAGTGGTGGGTTCTGAAAGGGTTACCTGTAGCAAACCTGGATATGCTATTGTAGTTGTTTTCTAATTTCATAAGATTATGTTTTGACAGGTTAGTAAATATGGGTGAGGCATAGAGAAGGAAAGAGATTAGGTGGGAGTGGGCAATAGTTATTCTAGTTGCTGGAGTGAGGTAGGGTTTGATTCTGTAAAGGGAGCCTATTTTTTATTAATAGTTTTCAAGGTGTTGCTGATATGTGTGTCAAAGTTAAGGTTGTTGTCGATTGTGATGCCTAGCAGTTTGGTAGTAAGATCTTGGGATATAGGTGTGCCATTTTTAGATAATATTGTAAAGTCGATTTGGGGAGATTTATTGGAAGGTGTGAATAGGAGGAGTTTAGTTTTTCTTGGGTTAAGTAGGAGACAACGTTGTGTAAACCACTGTTCAACAGAGTTAAATATGTGTTGTGGCAGAGAGTGAAGTTCTGATACAGTTGTGGCAGAGCAAATAAGTGTGGAATCATCTGCGTATTGTATGCATGTAGCTAGGGGAACTGCTTGGTGGAGGTCATTTATGAATAAAGAAAACAGGAGAGGACCCAGTATGGACCCTTGAGGGACACCGATGTTAACTGGTAGATAGAGTGGAGTTCCAGAGTACAGCTTGATGTCTGTTAGTTAAGTAGGACTTGAACCATTTAATAGGTAGAATGTCAAGTGAGAGAGATTGAAGAATTTGTATGAGTATTTGGTGGTTGACCATGTCAAAAGCCTTGGACAGGTCTAAGAAAAGTGCAGAGGAAAGGGTGTTAAGGTTACGTTTGTTGTTGATGGTGTATGTAAAGGAAAGGAGGGCAGTGGTGGTACTGTGGCAAGGTCTGAATCCATGTTGGGTATTAGAGAGAAAGTTATTTTCGAGAAGGTGGTCAAGCAGTTGATTGTGAATACACCTTTCCATGATCTTAGATAAGGGAGAGAGTAGGGCTATGGGACGATGGTTGGAGAGTTCAGTAGAATTTCCTCCCTTATGAAGGGGAATAATATGAGAGACTTTCCAAAGTTTAGGGACGTATCCCTCAGTGATGGTTCTATTGATTAGTATGGAGATAGGGTAGGCTATGGATTTGGCTGCTAGTTGTAAGTATTCTGCGGGTAGTAAGTCAGCAGAGGGAGTACATGGTTTGAGTTTTTGGATGAGGGACAGAATATAAGCTGTTGGGACAGGTTGGAAAAGAAATGGGGGTGGTGGGTTTAAGTTAGAATTAGATATAGTTGCGTTTTGACTAGAGAGGTGACTGGCAAGAGTTTGAATTGTTTCACTGAAAAAGGAATTAAAGTCATTAGCAATTTGCTTGGGGTTCTCTTTGTCTGTGCCTTGTGGGTTGGGTGTGATAGATTGACTGGGCTGAAGTAACTGATTAATGTTTGCCCAGAACTTTTGTGGGTTTTTCTGGTGAGTTTGCTGAGATTGTAGGTAATAGTTTTTTTTATCGGTCAATATTGCTTTTTTAGTCTCATTTCTCAGTTGTTTGAAGTGTTGGTGATCAGCAGGGTTTTTAGTTAAGCAAGATTTGTTCCAGATTTTATTTCTGAGATGAATTTTTTGCTTAGTTTCTTGAGAGAGCCAAGGAGCAGATTTAGTTCTTATCCTAATAGACCGAGTGGGGGCATGGTGGTTGAGTATGGCTAGGAATTTAGCATTAAAGTAATCTACAGCTTCATCAAGAGAAAGGTGTTTTAAGCGGGACCAATTGCATGCTTTTAGTTCACTTTGAAATAGATCCAAGTTGAAGTTTTTCTTGGATCTAATTGTTCTAGTAATGGTTTGAGTGGGTGGATTGGCTTTGAGCCTGATAATATAGGTTAGTAAGTGATCACTTACATCATCAGGGAGGGTTCCTGCTTCATAATTGTGGGGTTGATTATTGACGAGTATCCAATCCAAGGTGCTTTCTTTTTTATTTGTTTTGTTTATTCTAGTGGGGGAGGTAATAGTTTGTGAAAACCCATAGAGATTGATAAGGGTAGTAGGGTGTTTGTTGCTGCAAGATTGCCAATCAATGTTAAAATCACCTAGGATAATGGTTTCTTGGGGTAAATTTAGAGATAGCCAACAGAGGATGTTTTCAATGGTAGAAATATTATTTCCTGGAGGGACATAGATGCAGATAATATAGATAGATTTGACTGAGTTTAGCTGAAGTTTGGTAATCAGAATTTCAGCATTAGAGTCCTGAGGTGGTTTCTGTTGGAAAGTGGTTATTTGAAAGACATATTTGAATAAGACAGCTACTCCACCACCTTTTTTAGCTACCCAGTCAAATTGTAAGATATTGTAGCCAGGCGGGATGACTGTTGTCTTTGGTTGAAGGTTTTAGCCAGGTTTCTGTTAGACAGATATCAAAGGAATATGTGGTACTAGGACACTATCCATGCTCCAAATACTCACCCAGAAATCCTTTTCATCCACAGAAGCTTCACTCATCAACTCACAACTCCTTTTGAATCCAAAACAAACTAAACTAATACTATTCACCGCAACTCTTTCTCTCATCACAAAAAAATACCTTTAATATAAAAGATCAATAAAGAACTGATGTCATGCACCAAACTACAAGTTATGATTATAGATGACCACCTAAAATTTGATCTCCACTTTCATCAAGCCATAAAGAACACACAACAAAGCTAGGCTGCCTCTACAGAGTAAAATGCTAGCTAACTGACTCTACTAGACAAAACAGATTCCCTTCTTTACTACTCCACACCTTATTATATGCATCTTCTATCCTAACTGATCTCAACTCCTCTCTATCGGCCAAAATACAACAATGCTACACTAAAGTAGTCATATTCACACCCAACCACCAATACAGATCACATAATTGCCTTTTTCTAGGACAGCTAAACTGGCTCGAACTAAATAGTACTAACAACTAATTAGAACCTTCAAATTACTGCACAATCCTGAAAAATTCCCATCTCTTCACTTTTTCATTCAGTCTTACACTACTAAGAGACCTCTTTGCTCCACTGACAAATCATTACTCTCCATAACAATACCTAGCTACAATGCAGGATAATCCCTGTTTTCATACTGTGTTACTAATAGTTGGAATACCATCCTCTCCACTTATGAACAGTCAGCAACCTGAGATGCTTTAAACACCAACTGAAGTAACACCTGATAGATATGTGGCTCTGCACCTGCACCACCCCTGCTTAAACTGGTACTAATATAAGTAAATGAATTTGTGATGTACCTCTCTGCTGCACAACACTTATTGCACTGTTATCACAACTATATCCTCCTCTATTATCTCATTTCCTCTATCTTCACTGTGCCTCCTCCCCTCTTTCCTTTCTTTAGACTACTCTAAATCATTATCTTAGAAAATGTACTAATATACAGCCCATGAAATTGTTACTTTTAATTGAAACTGTTTAGAAATGATGTAAGTGAAGCCAATGATGTCTGAATGATGGAACCATTGTTCATGAATGAAACTGATTCTAAATGATGAAGCAATGCAAATGAGGTCAATGATGTTTGTATAAAGAAACCTTTCTTCCAGTGGCCCTGTTGAAATAGGTCACTGCTCAGATGGACTTTCCAGATAAACAAATGCCAATAAATAAATAAATAAAATAAATATTATTTTGTTTTTAACAGCAAAGGAAAGGAAACATGTCAGAACATGCCTGGGTCTGCTTTCTGCTGCTGCTTGCTACTGTCCCATGCTATGTATCTCCTCTGTTAGTGTTTACTGGTATCAAAAATCTCTCGTGTAATAGCTACATTATAAATTGCTCCAGTTCAACATTGTCCACTGTCTGTTCCATTCCAATTATCCTGATGGTACTCTGTATTAAGTAATTTTCAAGATCAT
This sequence comes from Protopterus annectens, assembly GCF_019279795.1. Lineage (NCBI taxonomy): Eukaryota > Metazoa > Chordata > Ceratodontiformes > Protopteridae > Protopterus > Protopterus annectens. Next base: position 158,687,071 of record NC_056731.1, read on the forward strand.
CCATCTTTTATTCCTGCCTTTTTATTATGTATGTTAGCTCATGTACTCTGTGAATCTTTACCTGCAGCTTAGCTTTAATTGTGAATTTATCTTCCAACCAAACTTGCAGCTTTCACTGTAGCTCTTCCTGTTCTGTGTGTTGTTTTCCCATTGATTGTTTCATGGAGCTCACATCCTGGAATACTATAATCATCTTTTCAAACAAAATGTACAAGTATGCCTTCTTATTTGCAGGTTTAAAAGCAACCATTTGTTCCTTTTTTTCTGCTTGTTCATCTTTCCTGCTGGTTTGCTTTTTCAACCTGGGAGCACTGTTTTTATCCAAATTACTGCAGTCCCTGTCCAGAGCTTTCAGGTTAAGCAGACATGTTGGCTGGGCTCTGTAGTGCCATCTCTTAATATCTGGCATCATTAACTGGCTAAAATCCACAGTGATTTACAAGAAAATCAAATGTTTTATGAGGGGTATAATAACAAAAAAGTATGAACATGACCTCGATACACTCCAAAATGAATTATTTATTCACAAATAAAGTAAGCGCTTTCGTGCAGGATAGTACCTGTACTTCTTCAGACAAGACAAGACAATACTGAATACAAGACCTTATGTACACTCTCCGAGAATGTAAATCTAATGAGCTCTATCACATGGTCAATTAAACATTAATTACATTAAATAAAAGAGCTAGCTTGGAATAATATAAGAAAATCATTAGAAAATACATTGAAAAATACATTTCAAAATACCTCAGAAGTGTACATTAGACAAGTATATTGGAAAAGTAACCAGTAACACCTGATAAAATGTTAAATAACACTTATAAAACTGAAAAATGAATAAATATTAATAAATTAGATAAGACATACATAAAAATGGATAAAAAGTACTGTTAAAAACATTATTATGCACCATAAGGATGTTAAAAATTCATCTATTTGAATCAATTGGCAACTTTAGATAAATTAATAAAAAATGGTGTGTGAAACAATATCAAAAGCTTTTGTCAGGTCTAAAAAAGTGAGCCTATGTTTTGTCATTGATTTTTTTTTTTTTTTTTGTGATTTTGTGTGATGAAAAAGGATAATAATGCTATATCATAATGTGTTCTGACTGAAGCCATGTTGCATTAGTGATAACAGATTATAACTAATGAGTTGTTGATGGATAGCCATGTGTAAGATTTCACTCAATGGTAATACATTTGCAATAGATTTGTAATTTGAAAGATTTATACCCTTACCACCTTTTTTATGTGGAATAATATAAAAAAAATAATTTCCACAATGACAACACCTACATTTCTACAGTAGGTCTCATACAAGACAAATATGACTATGAACTGGACCTGGCTGATGTAGGTTTGAATAACCTAATGTGGTTAACTAAGAAGGAAATGTAGAGAGAAATACCTGAACTAGTTATGAATGTGTTAAATACAGTAAAGACTCTAACTTTGAATGGAATCCTGACATAACTCAGAATGATGCTCAGACACAAAAAAAAGATAGTTGGCTTTAACAACTGAAAAGGTAGCTGGTGTCATTCTGTGAGAATCCATTATTTGTGTGTCAGCTCAGGATGAGATGATCAGCATCTTACCTTGCTTTTCTATGGCTGGCATGTACATTTCATTACATGGGTTTTCCATACTGACCAAAGCACTTGCTGCTTCCATATAGCCTTTTCTAGGCAAAATCAGAACATTCCAACATAATGAAAAGTCTTACGGTAATGCATCTGGTTACTCTGCTCAATGCCAGCAGTCTTAAAAATAAATTGCTGGATCCCATGGCACTCCTGCAACTTACACACATCCATATCTGTGTTATAAAATCAACATTATACAATGACCCCCCATTAATATTCCAAAATGTGCATGCTGATTGGTCAGTGTGCACATTGTAAATCAGAGTTATAGTAATGGAAAAAAGTCCGGTCGCCTGGACTTTTTCCATTAGTATAACTCTTTTTTTTTTTTACAGCAACGGAGAACGCTAGATCTCTGTTGCTTTTTACAACCTGTCTCGCTATGTTAAACCCATTTAACATAGCAAGACACCTTAAAAAGCAACGGAGATCTTGCTTTCTCAGTTGCTTTTTTCAAAACTGTCTCGCTATGTTAAATGGGTTTAACATAGCGAGACATCTTTAAAAAAAGCAATGGAGATTCTCCGTTGCTTTTTTTAAAGCTGTCTCGCTATGTTAAACTCCTTTAACATAGCGAGACAGTTTGTAAAAAGCAATGGAGATCTTGCTTTCTCCGTTGCTTTTGCCCACGGCTCTGATGTACTGTGTAAGTATACACATGTGCAGTACATCAGAACTGCCGCAGAATGCCAGACAGCTGCGGAAGGGCAGCAAGCAGGCATTATACAATGCCATTATTTAAGAAAAGTAATTATTTTTTTCTTAAATAATGTCATTGTATAATAGCAATAACCCACTTCTGGGTGTGGGTAATGCTGCATTTACCCACGGTTGTCTTTGTTTGGCCACTCGGGCTTCGCCCTCATGACCAAACCACACCAACCATGGGTAAATCCAGCATTACCCACACCCAGGCGTGCATTATTGCTATATTATTTCATTGTAAAAGCAGCATTCCCTCCTCACTGGGTTTCAGTGTTCATCATGTATTCAGACAAGCTGGAAACTGTGGGGATTATCAATATTTGTCAGACATCCAGCACTTACTGAAATTCAAATTGCCATAAAAAAGACAAATTATCAAGTAATAACCTGTTAAATGTTACCTTTCATCTCCATGGAGGATGATGAAAGACTTCTAAGCATACTTACATAGCTGTCCACAAATTATATACCTTTCTGATGGATGATTTCGACTATCTATCAATTAACTGGAGCATGTATACCACAAAGGTTTGGTATGCCAAACATTTCTAGACTTAATAAATATTAACTATCTTTTCTAAATAGTTTACCAGCCTACTATGGGTTGAAATCTTCTGGAACTTTTCCTCACTAACATTATACCTATTTGCACTGCCCCCACAGTAACCTCATCCTTGGTCAAATCTGGTCAGAAATCAATAATCTTCTCCTTTAGGGGCTCTAAATAGCACAGTGAACACCTCCCAATTCAAAGGCATCAAGAAGTAAAACTTATTAAAACTGCATGATGAGCTGTAAACATTTTACAGGAAGATCTTGAGCATACATGCAGCCTTAGCTCTCACTTATAGCAATGAATTTTACTCCATCTAACAAATAGCATAAAAGTGAACCACACTGGAGGAAGGCCAGCATTAATAAGCTCTTTAATGAAAATAATGTTGATGAAGGCCTACAATAAATCCAAATCAACTCATATTAAAGTTTTTTTCCAAGAAAGATCAACAAACTTTAAAAGTTAAAAGAAGGAAAATTAAAGTGTAACACACATTAAAATCACCATCCGAAGTTAATGATTATCATAAATCCTTCTTTATCTACATCAGAGGATTAACAAATAACACACAACGATGCTATACATTTATGTTTAATGGCATTACCCACAGTGACCCTAAACATATTGATAATATATATATATATATGCAAATACATTTTGTGCCAACTTCACAACAGAAACAGTCATTGAAGTTCTACAAATTCCCATGTCTCTTCTACCCATATGATTAATATAAAGCATGTTCCAAATGGACTCGCTAAAGCTGAAAAATATTACCTCTGCTGGCATCAAGAATATACAAACTTGCTGAAGTCCATAAGTAGTTAGTGGGCATGTAGTCAAGGAAAACCAAATGAGGAGCCTAGCCTGGTTAAATGACTTGCTCAAGGTCACACAGCTGACAAATGAAGACTGAGGGAACTACGTCTTACACTACAGGAAACAGCTCATTAACTGTTCATAGCCTTAATCATGTCCACTAACTGCTTAATCAAGAGCACCAAATATGTCCTCCCTGAATCTCTTCTAAAGGTCTTCAACTTTAGCATAGCCTCAAGATATGCTCCGGAGGTACATAAAACAGCTATAGATATGCTACTCCGTAAAGGGGGATCCCACTTCTGATCCTGGGAACTATAGGACCATCTGCCTAACAAACATAATTTGTAAATCCATTGAACATATTTCATCTGATTTCATAAGCTACAGTATAAAGAATCTAATTGCTTTAGACCCACAGCATTATGGTTTGGTCAAAGTAGAATTCTCTCTACTTAATTTACAAAAAAGTCACTGAAGCTGTAGATAGCTGCCACACAGTTCACATAGTCATGTATAGGCTTTTCATAGGCATGAGAAGAGCATTTAAATTGTGAACCACAATCACCCACTCTTCAAGATTAGTAAATCTAATTTTGGGAGCCCCACAACAGAATGGACCAAAAGCTACCTACAGGAGAGATCACTCCAAGTATATTCTAACAACTTCATTTTACTGAAGGTGTCCTTAACACAGGTGTTCCCCAAGATTCTGTTCCTGGTCCACTACTGTTCTCTCTCTTTATTAAAGACTTCACCGCAGGCCTCAAAGACTATGCTTATCATGTTATTTTGTTAACATTTTCTATCTAGAATTCAGTCATAACTTACACACCTTTGAGCACAAATGTGAAATCACTTTCAAAAAGTTACGCACTTGGACCTACAAAGCTAGGCTTGTGCAAAGTTGACCTAAATGGCAATGTTCTCTCACTAATACTGGAAAAAAAGTATCTCCAATTTATCCTAGACACCTCAATTTCCTTCAGCTAACAAAATGACAGCACCATTACCAAAACCCTTACCCAATTCAAACTCTGCTATAAAATCTCCTTAGCCTTAACCAAAAATGCATTAATACCCAAACTAGAATACAGACTTTCTTTAATACATCCCACTTAAGTAGAAATGCACAAAAATTACAAACAGCAATCAGCAAGATATGCAAATTCATTCTCATCACTAACCAAGCAGCAAACCATTGCTACCTTTTAGTGCTCTGCAAATGGCTACCAGTCAGTGAAGGGCAGCCTTTGTTTTTCCTGCTTAATTTTTAAAATGCTCAATCAAGGACACAGCTCACCACAGCGGTCCCAACTACAAATCAGGCAACAAAGTTACTCCCTACGAGATACTACAGATAATGCCATCTCCTAGTTAGACTCAGATTCAAAACAACTACTGGTGAAACATATTTCTCTAAATTGGCCACCCAGTATGAAATCATCTGACATCCATACCTCTCAACCTGGAAATATCAAAAATCTGGACAAGGCCCATGAAAAATAGGTACAAATCTGTACGCTGATTAGCATAAAATTTGCATGCACACTTATGTAACCCCAACCACTCCAATGGAATTGTGGGATACCAACTTTCAAATGCAAACTGAAGAACAGACAACCAAAATATGGCACCAGAGTCCTGCTGCAGCCATTCCAATGTCCCATTACCTGGCTATTTCACCCCATTTACCTTAAACACTAATGTGTGCATACTGCTTTACTTCTACAATGATTATTTGGATTTTATTTTTACATTTTACAGCACAATGCACAGACACTAATAGACATCTGTTAAACAAAGCAATGCTGTCTCACAATAAAAATAAACTTGGCACTGCAAATTCCCATCAAGAAGAAGTTTTTGTACACACACAACAGCATGAATGCTGATTTCTGCTTCATACAGAAAGACACATATGCTTCTTTCGTAGACTAATACTTTTGAGAAAAAATAATCCCTTATTTCTTTGTAACAGGTAATTCTGCAAAAAATACAGGTGTCATAATTGAAATGAAAAAGGTATTTTCTTTTCCAAGTGATGAAGACTAAAGATTTTGTTGACACATTTTATCACAGAATACACAAGCCTGATATTATCTCACCTTATTCTTTTTATCTATTTATATGCATCTTGTCTGGATAGTTCTAGTTTGTTTAGACTTCTTCTAATAAATTGCCCATGTTTAATATCCATAACATAATATTATGCAACCCCTTGTTCCCCTACTGACAACCACATAGCTTCATCAATGTACTGCAAACACGATACTTTACTGCTTTTCAATTTTACTAATGTTTTTAACTTCTTCAAATTTTACTGCTTATTAAAAAATAGGCTTGAAGAATTTGCAAACCCCACTAGCTACTAGATTTTATTGATGTATTAGAACTGCTGTTGTTTTCATTGTTCATCAATGACCTCTCTTGAGACCTCCCACAACTTAACTGTATTATGTATGCTGACAATAGTGTCATTACAAAATCAGGCAACACATCAAATTCAATGAATAAGGAACTACAAAATGGTTTCACCTGACCCTGCAACTGGATAACAACCAATAACTAATCATAAATACTATAAAAAACTAACATGATAGTAGCCCATGTTCTTCAGCATGTGAATAATTTATCTATGTATCTATCTATCTATCTATCTATCTATCTATCTATCTATCTATCTATCTATCTATCTATATTTGATTACTGGAGTAGAGCACTGATCAAAATTGACCATTTTCAGGTTCAACCTGCTGAACACTGGATTGAGATGCTAAAGACATGTCTAAAATAGACCCGAGTGGTACTTATACTGCCCATTACTACATCTCAGAAATCTCTAAGCCTAATGGTAGCTCTAAGTTTATACTTCCATAATCACAGGAAAATAAAACACTGTCTCAGCTTAAGCTAACTTACAAAATATCCAGTTTACTTACTTCGGAAAACAGAAGGGCTACTGCTGTCAGTATGCTCCTACCTAGACTGGAATATGCTTTCCCAATTACTTCATTACTCTCTACATAGAACACTGCATTAATTCGGACTACTGCAAACAGAATTCTCAGATTTATAGACTTTATTTAACAAAGAGAGCATCACTCTCTTACTCTGTCTAAATGCAACCAGCTAGCAGTTAATGCAAGAGGCATGCACCTATTCAATATGTCAACCTTCACAATACTTAGTGATTTTGGTATTGCTCTTCCCTAAAAGGCTCTTGGAAAGGGAACATATGTGCACATTATGAAATACAAATGATTCTTTTAAACTTAATACTGAAAACCTTCAAAAAGTTAACACCAGCTTGCTCAAAAGGGGAATACAAGATGTTTCCCTACCCGCTAGCAAGTGCACCCAAGGCTGGAAGCGCACTACTCTACATTCTGAAAATCACCCAGAAAATATTTCCAAGCCACTTACATTGTTGTTTTAGCTACAGTAAAGTGTTTTCGCTACAAAACTGCCATATCGCACTTATGAATACACTACTAACGGGCATGGCAGGCAGTAAGTAGGTAATATAATCAAACATAGTGTATGCAAGCAAACAATTATCTGAAAATAAAGTGCTGTGCTCTTTACATTTATGAAAGAGTACCACCTTACGTCTCAGTTGCTATGGTCTGTGCAGAGTATTCCAATTTTTTTTTTGTTCGGTTTGGCGCAGTTTTGCCTAGACTCACTGATAAAATTAACAAGTTGAGGCTTGTTATATGTACACCATTACTAGGAACCACTAAACTAAGGTATATGAAGATTTGTTACAACTGATCATATGGAATCTAGTATATTAAACCTGTTATGTAAAACAAAAAACACAAGTCTCTCTACTTTGATTTCATTGTGCAAGTTGATAAATGTGAATGAGATTGACTGCATGCCATTGCTTCCAAAAGGTTTTTACAAATGGGGAAAAATAAACAGTCTGACCGCCTGACAATAAAACTGCACATAGTTGTATATACTTTTCCTCTTTATACCTCTCCAAATACAGCCTTGTGGTATCCAGTCCATAACATACGTACCATTAATCAGAAAAACCTAGTAGTATGACAGAATGCATTTAGCTTCCTTCCTGTAAGTATGCATATAAAATCAAATGTGTACAATAACCAACATGCCAGATGCTGGATGTACTGACCACTATAAGTGGCTATATGTATTACTATTACTACCATAAACTCATAGCCGTAATGCAATTTAAAAGAAGTGTGTTGCCCTCCAAGATACTACCATCCTGTTCAGCATTCACACTGGTTACTGGATTCTCCCTAAATAGTTACATTTTTTTCTAGGACTTCCCTGTGGTATTTACAGCCTTTACCTTAATAGAGATGGTCTACTAAGCAACTACTTGTTTAGAGGTTAACCCACGAACTTCTGCATGACTAAATGATTTAACAGTAGCAATCAAACGATAACTACAGAAACATTAAGGGAACCAAACCCACGACTGCAAAATTTGACTCAATTCATTTCCAATTCATCACCTTGACCAAACTCATCACGCTCATGAAAACAGCCCGTTCAACTTGAGATAACGTCTTTGTGCTGATTCTTCTTTTGCCATGCAGAGATCATTTCATTTGCAGGTAGCCAGAAAGATAACCAGAGTTCCTGCTCGCATTTGAACTAGCCAGTGAGCCAAGCTCAATTCTGACAGGCTGGTAGCCTAGCCGGAAATGTATAAATGTGTGCACATGAGCCCTTGAGCTCAATTCCAACAGGCTGGTAGCCCTGACTGAGCTGAAGTCATTGCGGATGTGATGACATTAGCTCAAAAAGTGAAAAAAAATACTTAAAAAAGAAAAACAACTGGAAAACATCAGAAATTAATGGGTGCCACTCAGGAATCATGGCACCCCATTATTTGGACCCCAAAACTCGGTAAAAAACGAGTAATTCGGTATGGTTGGGAGGTATGCTGCCATCTGAAATTACAAAAGAAGACACACTAGATAGTTTCAAAATATACTGAAAGAGAGCTTGTTCAAAGAAGCTTTCTGCTACTTTTTCAAAGAAAAAGGGTAGTCTAAGCATATGTATCACATCAATCAGGTATAAAAGTAAGTCAAGTGATAACAGCTATCATAGTAATAAAGTCTCTCCAACAGCTCTGTTCATATCATTATATAATAAGTAAATTCAATTTTCACCATTCTCTCTCAATCTGTTATCATATGAACCAAAATGGCATCCTGCATGTATCTATTGTAAACACAATGTCCAAAATAATTTCATGTTCTGTTTGTATAGTTTGTGCTGCAATTGTCATTTTAAATACCAAATTCTGAGAACGTGACTATCTGCAGATCCATATATGTGTTATGTTTTGTATTAATTCATATTTGTTTGTAACTTTTTTTAGTTATCAATTATTACCATCTTAAAAGTTCTTGAATATTTTGCTGTTTGTTCCACTTTTCTGTTTTGTCTGCATTTTCACAATAATTGTTACCCTATGGGCAAAGGTTGGTGGCTAAATAGGCTTACCAAATGTAATAAATAAATAAATATAGCATACTTGGATCTAACCAAGGCTTTTGATGCTACATGCTGCAATTTTAAATAAACTTAAATGCCTAAATCTAGACCCTTAAGTTGTAGGATGGATAATTAACTGACAGACAGTAGCACCTCAACTAGCTCATCTAGTGCCTCATGCAGATCCCCAAAATAGCAAACCCTTAACTCAAAATTCAAAGTTGTGAGTTGAGGGAAAAAAACTCTTCTCAGAGAACAAACAAAGCAGCACACCTGATCACCCAAGTCAAAAATGTAGTACTGGCATTCATTTATGAAGCTGGTATATCTTTGCAGCTTCATCCATTGGCATCTGCCAGGTGTACTCAGGGCAGCTAGCCCACTCCCCCAGCCTTTTTTATGGCTCTAAAGATAGAATCCATGCATTTGAAGTAGCAGGTGGCAACTCAGAAAGCAATGAGGTGACTACTGGTACTTCACAGGGCTCAGTATGAGGACCATTTCTGTTCAGCCTCTACGTCTCCCATCTCCAGGCCACGAACCCAGACAAATGGGTAAATAAATATGCTGATGACTGCAAGCTAGGTATCGCTACTCACTCAGCATCCAGTACCATGTTGTTACAGAAATAGCTAAACCATAGAAATCAGTGGCATGTTAGAAATAGGTTTATGTGAAATGCAAAGAAATATAGCATAGTTAACTTTGGTGAAAAATCTTGACAATAGCTTACAGAAGAGAATGCATCTCACTCCAGACTGATACAGGCAGAGATCATGCCACCTCCATAGATAACAGTGTCTCCTTTGATGACCACTTAACAAGAGTAATTAAGAAATCTTTCTATCTAGCCCAAACAATAACTAAAGATATCTAACCATACAGCAGGTAGGACTGTCACATCACAGCAAGAGTTTTTATGGTTTGATTCTCAGCTGGGGTGCCTTCTGAGCAGTCTGCATATTCCCCTGTGTCCTTCCACATTCCAAAGACATGCAGTAGGTAAACTGAAGACACTAAATTGGACACAGATGTGAGTCTGAATGCATGTGTGTGGTATGCATAAATAACTGCAGCAGGGCAGTTGTGTATACATTGGCTCTAGATGATTGACACTGTTGATGTGACACACCGACACGTGCAAAAAATAGGAAAAAGGGGGTGTGGATGGACGGATGTATTCCTCCATATTCTGCCATGATAAGTCCAATTATATAACAGAATACTCATTTTAGTGTGTGTGTCTATCCAAATACATCATGCAGCTAGAAAGATCCCAGAGGTTTCTAACAAAAAAAAATTCACAAGACTAAAGATCGTCAGCTACCAAGACAGGTTTGAAGATCTAGTCCTATATACAATCTTAAAGATTCCAGCCTGGTGATTTATATCTAGCATTCTGTGCTGATGAGGATCTAACCCTCCTTAAGCTCCTACATTGCTACAAAACAAATGTTTGTATAAACACTCAAACTAAAGACTTAAATCTCTGTCGACAAAAAATTAAGAGATGCTGGAGGGAAAGCTATACTGCGCTACTCTTTCCCTATCTCTGAAATATTCTTGCATTATTTCTAAAACAGAGATATAATCTCACTTCTTTTAAGGCAGCCCTCGACAGTTAGCTGGGTAACTATGAGTTCATTCTGAACCAGACTTGTTTTTCCCTTCTGCAGGCAGAAGGTGGCCTATAAGGGTGGGTGGGTGCTGACAAGCTTATTATAGTCTGTGGATACATTGTGCCTTGCAAGCTCTGTGAATCGATGAAACATGTACAGTGTAGTCACAGCAATAAAATAAACATGCAATATAAACTAGTACAATTATATACAATGATATCATATTGTGGTGCAATTTTCATTTCCAGTATTTTGTATTTTCCGATGTATTATAAATAAGTGTGTGTGCGTGTGTGTGTGTGTGTGTGTGTGTGTGTGTGTGTGTGTGTGTGTGTGTGTGTGTGTGTGTGTGTGTGCAAATATAACACCATTATAATTTTCTAGGCATTAAATAATAAAACAGTGAGTAGCACTATACCATATGCAAAAGTAAGACATGGAACAAATAGTATTGCTTGTGTAATGTCTATAATGGTGACCATAAGCAAGAAATATCTCTTCCACAGAATTGCAGTCAATCATATAATCAAGTAAACAAGAATTGTAGCAGTACTTGTTTCTCTAACAGCGCATAAATATTGCAACCATCCTTTCAAAACCTATCATAGTAATTAAGTTTGGCACAAATGCAAGCTATACATATATTTTCAACAAACTAAGTCCTAACAACTGTATGACACCTTAAGCCAAATAGGATAATGTGAAAAGTGCTTAGACACATAAGGTTTCAATTCAAGTAACATCCTGAACAAAATCGATACAGAACAATTACTGCAATAAGTCTAACAACAAAGAAGCCAAGTCCAATCAGAAATTGCGGCAGACAGTGTGTGCTTATGCACATAACAGGAGACCAAGGGCAATTTGAAGAAGCCTCTGATAAAGAGACATTCAATTAAAAGTTGTTTTCATCTACTGATAATAAAGTATTGATAGTAGTATTTGAAATCAGGACATAGCAAAGAAAGACTGCTTATACACCATGGCTATCATGCTGCATTTAAGGACATATTCCACAGATAATGAGTTCTTTTAGTCATTCAGACAGAGGAAATTGACTGTACTCAGCCTTGTAATGGACTATTATTTAGCAAAAGGACAAGTAGAAAGTAAATGTTGCTTGAAGTCCGGTGCAACTGGTAAATAATGGTCAATTGGCTGAAAATAATATCCATAGATAGATGTATAGATAGACAGATAGATAACAATGATCAAGACTACAACTCCTGTAAAAAATGCCACACTGCAATGAATAAATAAATAATAAAATAAAGAAATAAATGCAATCATATAGCACTAAAACTAAAGCTACTAGATGAACTGAAGACCAGAGTGAACACTTTAAGCAAGGTTTAACCTAATAAAGATTTTTTTATGTAAGCACTTAACATAATAAAGTGTTTTTTGCTTCACCTACTATTTCTTTTGAGTTTTTTTTATTTGATTAATTTAATCATGAAGCACTGATAAACTACAAAAGAAGGAGAGAACATGCAGCAGTAAATACTTACCTAACCCAGCTTTTCAAAGATAGATTTTTAATGGCTGTCCCCATCCCAACACAATCCATCCTTGGATCTCCCAAATATTCCTTACTGGGTATCTCAGATGTGACACTTCACTAGGTCATCCCATGAAATTCCCTGGAAGTCAGCCCCAATGGTATCTTTGTACTAGGCTCCTGGAGTGAGGGACTCCTGGAAAGCAGCAAGCATGGAACCTGGGGCTGTCCTTTTTGTGTCCACTGGTCAATTGCCACAACTCTGGAGGCAGGTAGTGCAGTGAAATCAGGACATCATTATCCCCCCCATTTAACCCTGAAATGTCCTGTGAGGCTTTTAGCCCCAGGAATCTGATTTTTCTTCATTGTCCTCCAGAGGTAAAAGAGCTGGCCAATGGATACTTCATCCTATCCCCACCTCTACCAACACTACCAACAGCCCAAACACATTGCCAAACCCAGGTGGCCAGAGGTGTAAAAGGATGTCCCACCTCTCCACCAGCAGGCTGGCTTAGCCTTTCAATAATCACTTTTCTTGTTATAAAGGTCCAAGATGAAGATGGTCAAACAGATGGATGCAGCACACTTCTGCAGTCCCTTTTAGCCTAGCATTCAGATAACAACTATTCTCATTGCACTGTATACTTTTTAAAAAGACTACAGAGCTAATAAAAGGAGATTAGAGGCTATAGAATTTAAGCTGTTATTAAACAGCATGATCAATGTTTGCAGGAGTGAGCGATTATGGCAACCAAGATAAATGGGATTTTGTTTAACCCAGTAAAACACAATCAGGCAGTCTCTGCGGCACAAATGGATGAAGCCGTTATTATGACTCCAATAACCAGAGTTTGTCTAGCAGCTCTTATGCTGGAGGAGTTGAGGTGGGTGTGATGGGACTGAAGAGGCTATGCCAGCTTGCCCATTCCCAGACTGAGGGTGGTGGTCCACTTTGATGCTTTGCTGGTTTACACTGGAGAGGGGGGGTGGCATACAGCAGATAGACTGGGGATATGTACTTACTTCAGTAGCAGTCCTGTCATGGAGCACAGCTTCCTGCAGAGTGCAAGTAAGGGAGAGTGATATCCTGCCATTGGAATGAGAGACATTAAAAGGCCCTTTATGCACACATCAGCCACCAAATAGGGGATAACAGGAGAAAATACATCTAAAGTACAAGGTGTAGGGAACAAAGCTACAGATATGTAGTCAGAATTTGTGGAGCACCAAGAAGACTTGAGTGGAGGAGACTGTTTGAAATGTGTGGGACATGTTTTTGATTAAGTAGTTTATGCAAAATTTCCCTAGGTCTTAATACATTGTTCCCACTCATCATTGTCTGTATCTAGATTCCAATACTTCAGGGTCATATTCTTGTTCAATAATAGTCTGTAACATGTTACCTTACAAAAGTGAAGATTCTGCAAAATACCAGGTGTATACAGTACATGAGAAAAAAAGAAGTTATGTACCACCATAACGTTCCATGTGTGTTGCCCACTTTGCCTTTAGTCTTACTAGGTTGGGTTCATATCTGAACCTCAGATCCATCTCACCCTTTATTTTTAAGCACGAGGTCCTCTGCCAGCTTGTGGCTAACTCCCTCTCCCAGCATGCACTAAGACCATCCCCATATCTTGTTTGCCCTGGATTTATAATAATATTGCCTAACTCCAAGGAAGGACTCAGGGCTGATGAAGAAGGGCAGAGGTCAAGGGGATCCAATTTGACTAGACCCGGTCTTCTAAGAGTAAAAGAAAGAGAAGGGGGAAGGAGGGTGAGATGTAAGAATGAAGACAAAGAGGGACAACACCCATGGAATGTTATGGTGAGCACATAACTTCTTTATGTCATGTTGTCCTATTTCACCTTCATTCTTACTAGGTTGGGACAGCATCCCTAGCCACTTGATTCTTGGGTGGCTCACGGGAGAATATTCCTCAGAACCATGGACCCAAAGGAGGCCCTACTCCTGAAGACCAAATCAACTTTGTAACAAATGATAAAGGTATGGGGGCTAACCCATGTTGCTGCAGCACAAATAGTGTCAATTGGTACCTTATTATTAAAGCTGAAGAAGTAGCAAAATGGCTCTTATAGAATGAGCCTTAACTTTTTTCGGTAGTTCTTTATTTTGAGACTTGTAAACAAAGGTTATACAATCTAAAAACTGTAACTTTAAACACAGAGGATCCTTTCTTAGAATCTGAAAAGGAAACAGTTGATCAGATTTATGGAATTCTGCCGTTCTGTGTAGGTAAAAACGTAACTGTCTATGTACATCCATTTGATGTAATGTACTCTGCTTTGTTTTTATAATTTGGGAAGAAAACTGGTAACTAAATACATTGGTTCAAATTTGTTTCTGAAACCACTTTGGGTAGAAAAGAGGGGTTTGTTCACAAAGACACCCTGTTTCTATGGAAAGCAAATATGGGAGCTTTATGGACAACGCTTGCAACTCTAACACTCTTAGCAGAGGTGATAGCCACCAGAAAAATGATTTTTCAGGTCAAAAACTTTAATTTGCAAGATGATGCTGGTTTGGAGGGAGGAAAAACGATATGAGGCAAAATGAAATTTAGATCCCAAGGTGCTGGAGGGTCCCTGATAGGTGGTCTTAACAAAATAGTACCTTTGAGAAAAGTCTTACATAGCTTATGAGACATTATATTAGTGCCATTGTCTCCCAAATGGAAGTTTGAGATCACGGATATCTGAACCCTAATAGTAGCTGCAGCTGCACCTTCATTGAAAAGATAAGCTAGGAAGTCTAGGATGAAATGAATAGGAGCAATAGACAGCTCATAAACAGAATCTTTCCATTTGCTTTTGTAAATCTTCCTTGTTGAAGCCTTATGAGAAAAATTAGAATGTGTTTAACCTCAGAGGAGAGAGTTGGAAACCTGGCTATTGTTGGAATTGGAGCAACCATGCTGTCAGTTTGAGGGTCTAAAGGGATGGGTGGAGCATTCCTGACGCATGAGTCAGAAGGTCAAGAACCGGGTCCAGAACCCATGGCTCCTCCCAAAGATGAGGCCACAGGAAGGGGAACTAGATTTGGTGAGGCCAGTATGGAGCAATGAGATTCAAGTTCCTTCCCAAACAACTGGCTTTCTGAAGGACTTTGGGAATTAGTGGAAAGGAAGGGAAGGCATAGAGGAGGCCACTCATGTACAAGTGCATCCTTTGGTGACTCCCTCAGAGGGGGGATGAGGGCAAAGTAGCCGCTGAACTTGGTATTCATGGATAACACAAACAGGTCGCAGGAAGGCTGGCCCAATTTTCGGAAACTTTTTTCCACTATTTCCTGTTTCAGGGACCACTCATGAGGCAACAGAATCACTCTGCTGAGTCTGTCTGCTATTGCGTTGGATTTCCCCGGGATGTCCATTGCTATCAGAAAAAGTTGGGAGGAGGTTGCTCATTGCCATACTCTCATGCCTTCTCAACATAGGGGGTAAGATCTGGTTTCTCCATGTTTGTTTAAATACCATATGACTGACATGTCTGTTTGGATTGCAATGGTTCCCATGGGGAGAGAGTCCTCAAATGCTTGCAGCACTAAAAGCACCTCTCTCCTCTCTAGAACATTAATGTGCAAGGGGCCTCATGGTTCTGTCAGATGCCTTGGACTGTCTTTTCCAGATAATGCCCTCCCCCCCCCATCTGAGAGGCATCTGTGATCACCGTGGCCACTGGTTGGGACTGAACAAACAGTCGACCTAGAGTCACTTGAGTGGAGTGTTGCCACCATCAAAGATCCTTCTTGCAAGTTTCTGTTATGATTATTTTGTGAGGCATTGGTAGTTCCTGCATCAACCACTGAGTGGATAGCAACCACTGAAGAATCTTCATATATAGACATGCTAGGGGAACTAAAACTATTGCTGCTGCCATGATCCCTTGAGCTTTGAGAACTATCCTCACCAAGGCTTTTTTTCTTCTTAAAAGATATCTCATCTGGTACCTTAGAGATTGGATCCTTTCTGGTGGAAGCCTCGCCGTCATTTGTGCTAATTCTGCCCCTATGAATACCACATGCTGAAAAGGCACTAAGGCAGATTTCTTGTAGTTTATTGTAATCCCTAGGCAGGAGCAGTGTTGCAAGGTTGTATTTCTGGCCTTGATTAACAAATGCCTAGTCGTGGTGGTTAAGAGCCAGTAGTCTAAGTATGGAAACACCCAGAATCCTAGATGTCTCAAGTGAGCCACTACTACTGCCATACATTTGGTAAACACTCTGGAGGCTGTAGTGAGACCAAAGGGCAAAGCTTGAAACTGGTAATGACTGGCTCCTAGCTGAAAGCACAAGTGTCATCTGGATTGCCTGTCCATTTTTATGTGGTAGTACATATCCTGGAGATCTATAGAGCACATCCAATCATCTTTTCCAAGGAATGGGAGTATCGACTGCAGTGTCACCATCCGGAACTTGCTCTTTTTTACTGATTTGTTTAGAATGCTGAGATCCAGAATGGGTCTCCAGTCCCTTGTTTTCTTTAGAACTAAAAAGAATCTTGAGTAAGTTCTGAACCCTAATTGGTCTGCGGGGACTTTTCGGATTACTCTTTTGTCTAATAATTTTTGAATTTCTAGAGTTGCCTGTTCCTTTTGACTGGGTGGAACATCTGGAACTTTTTTCATCTTTGGGGAGGGAAGGGAAAATGGGATATGTAACCTCTGGATATGATACTTTGTACCCATTTGTCTTTTCTTAGTTGTCGCCAGGCTTCTAGGTACAAAGATAAGTGACCCCCGACTGCCTCCAGAGCTGGACAGTCAGGCCTCCTTTCAGGAGCACTGAAAGGGCCTACCTAAGAAGGATTCTCTGTGGCCCTGATTTTGTGGACCTCCTTTGCCACGCGGTCAGTGTCTTCCATTATTACTTCCTCCTCTGCCTCTGGGGGAACTTTAACCACTTGTGTCCTGAAAAGATCTCTATGATTTTTGAAACCACATCTTACCACTACCTCCCTGATCCTTGTGATAAGGTCTAGTAGGCATGGGAAAATGGACTGCTATGGCAGACATAGTCTTTCCTTCCTGTTCACACTTGGTCCGTGTGTCCTTTACCTTAGCCCTGAACAAAGATGAGCCATCAAATTGAGCTTTAACAAAGGAAGACTTAAAGGGTTCTGCAAAGTCAGCGCATCCATGCATAGGAGATGAGTCTCATGGATGCGCTAACAACTGAGTTTAAGGCAGTGAGCTGAGAAGCTACTTTATCGGCAACCTCTTCAGCTACTGAACCTTGCAGGGTATCTCCTAGCTCTTTCAAGAGGTCTCTCTGCAGTCTCAGAAAATGAGTGAGATAGTTCAGTGATCTGAGAAAGAAGGCCACCGAAGAAAAAATGCGCTTTCCGTACCTGTCCATACTCCTGGATTCCTTGTTTGGGGGGTGGGCAGAAGATGTCTCTGAGAGTTCCTTCTTAGTGGCTGCCACCATGACCATGAAATCGACTGGGACTCACTTCACCAGAAAAGATTTATCAGGAGGGGATTTAATAAATTTATTTGGCCTCCTAGGGGTAGGCTCCATGGAATCCGTGGACTCCCATGCCTTTCCAGAAACCAGCTCAAGGAGCTCATCGAATGGCGGAGTCACCCAGGAGGTGGAAGGGTGAGATCTAAAGGCCTTCAGGTATACGGACACCTCTGCTGAAGGGTTAGAGGACTTCCAGCTACCTCTCTGCTTTAACATTTCCAGAAATGTCTCCAAAGGAGACATCATCAGGAGGTGACTGTGGGGACCCTTCTGCCTCATCAAGGTCCATATCAGAAGTGATGGACTCCTCCAGGGAGTCTTAGTGCTTCCTCTTGTACAGTTTCTTCCAAGGGGCCTCCTCAGAATGGTATTTTGAGGAGGTTTCAGAAGAGTGGTGGGTACCCTTGTGGGGCATCCTGAAGCCTAGGGTCTCTGCATCCTTGTGGGTGCAGGGGTAAAGAGGCAGGCATTGATGATCTAGAGGGAGGAATATCCGGAGAGGAGAGACAGCACCCTCCTCATGACCTCAAAGGCTCCCAGTCACTGATCTGAGGATATCTCTGGATCCAAAGAAGCTAAAGGACCCCCCTGGAACCAAAGGCGACAGACCCGAGGCTGATGTAAGAGCCAAACTCACCTGAGCCGAGGTCTCAAAAGGCAAAGTTGGATTCGACAGCTGTCCGATCCAACTCACCTCCTTGGGCCCAAACAGAGAGTGTTGGCTTGTAGACCCTTCCAGCTCTAATGGAGCTGAGGACGTCCATGCTGTGGTTGAATCCATGGAACCCCTGGTGGGTCTCGGATTTGACACTTCCACTAGTACCAACTCTGTACCTTCTGACTCCAAAACCAGTAGTTGGATCAGAGGAGGACTTGGAGCAGAGGAAGTGGATGTCATCAGATCCAAAGCCTTGGGGGTCGGATCCAACAATAATTTGGCCAGCGCCTGTGTCTGTAATAGCCTCTGTACCACCCAGTCCACATCATCATCTTAAAGGTTACTAGAAGATTGGGTCAAGGAAGTGGGAGATTTAGACTTTTGTAAAATTGGTGACCTCAAAATAGGGGAGACTGGCTCCAAAGCTGGGACCAGCTCCTAGGCTTAAACTCCACAGGCACTGAAGAAGAAGGTGTCAGAGCTGATGGAGCCCTGTCTGATCCAACACAATTTGAATCTGAGGAGGACAGATGAGGAATATGCATGCCAGATCCAAGGACAAAGAGGAGGAAAGTCTTTTTCCAGATTTTGATGATTTGTCTGACTTGTCATTCTTTGTACATGGGGACCTATCTGACTTAGAAGAACCTGGACCTTCTTCCAGTGTCTCTGAGAAGGTGGTTTTCAGTAGGCCTTTTAAGATCATCTTATTTTTCCTCTCCAGGAGGGCTCTATGATTAAAAGTGTGGCAAACAGAGCAAGACTCCTGGAGATGGACAGCCCCAAGGCAATAAACATAAAAGATGTGTTTATCGCTGAGGGACATTTTTTTGCTGCATCTCTCAAATTTTTTAAATCCCATTCATTTGGAACCCTTACCAGATATTTTAAGTAAAAAGAAGATCAGTCGTGAAAAACAACAGTAACAAGAGAAACAACTAGAAGCTCTAGAAACTCTAAACAACACTGGCCAAACAAATGTTTTTTTTTTTTTGGCTCGTCCCTCTAACTTAAATGGGACACCACAACACACAGAGAAAAAAGGACACAACCCTCTAACGTAAAAGGACACTGGTACAGTTCTTTAATTTAAATGAACAGTACCACTAATAAAACAACTACAGTTAAAAGAAGCCAGGAAAGCGATTAAACAAGAAACACATGGCCTAGCGAAAAAATGACTGCCAAATAACACAACCCAACCCAAAAACGAGGAACCTATATCACAAGTAGAGATACTAGCCTACAAAAATTAAAGTTATCTAGAGATTATTGACTAAAAGTTATCAAAAGAATTTGTACTTAGCCAGAGCTAGCAGACGAATGCTCAATATGTGTAGTGGCAAACGAGAACTGAGGATGGTCCCAGTGCATGGTGGGATAGGGAGTTAGCCACAAGCTGTCAGAGGACCTCGAGCTTGAAAATAAAGGCAGAGACGAATCCAAAGATTGGATCTAAACCTAACCTAGTAAGAAGGAAGGTGAGATAGGACATCACATCTTAAGTTCACATGTTCATAGGTGCAACTGGCAACCTTTTGACCTACTGACCTTCAAGACGTTTGACTGTTGCAACTTCTTCATCATATTTTCTACTCCCAAGTCCAGTCAGGAACATGAATGCCTATCTGAAGACACAAGATGGGTCCTTAAACCAAAGGGTAGTCCCTCATCAGATTTTACAGGATCCACAAGGGATCTAGAATACTGAGAAATCTACCTCACAAACTGGAACCAGATTGCATATGACACAGAGAAATAAGCAAAAATATTTAAAACACTTGAAATATGAACTCCAGTCTTCCAAGGTGGTAATGTCCACACACACACACACACACACACACACATTTCACACTCATGTACAGTGAAACAAATCAATCTACCCGCAGATTATTCTGCAAATGTCTGTCGCTAACACCCCTCCCTGTGGGGTGTGAGGC